>NW_020653333.1:2124752-2142340 GCF_003589595.1 Hyposmocoma kahamanoa
TCATTTCTAAATCCAAGATGGCGGGCACGATTTTTTCAAAAAAATGCTATGTGGGTATCGTTTTCGAGGTATTTGGGGATGCTCAATGTGAATATGGCACTATTTGTAAATCCAAGATGGCGGGCACGATTTTTCAAATAATGGCAAGTTGGGTATCGTTTTCGAGGTATTTGGGGGTGCTCATTACGAATATTGCTCTTGTTTGAACTGTCGTGTTTGCCATCTTGGATTTAGAAATGAGTGCCATATTTGTATTGAACATTCCCAAACATCTCGAAAACGATACCCAACTTGCCATTATTCGAAAAATCGCGCCCGCATCTTGGATTTAGAAATAAGTGCCATATTCGAAACCTAAAACCGAAAATGCCATAAGCAAACATTAAAGAAAATAACTGTTAAAATAGATTAAAAAATCGCTTAAGAATGCTCCCCTTTTAAGAAAATAAAATATTTTAATATAAAATATTTCGCTTGAGTTACGAAAAGAAAGACATATAATAAGCTATCAAAGTTGTACTGGTGGTGCCAACACTATAGTAGAAACAAATATATAAGTACTGTAAATTTGTTGCAATATGTGCTCCAATTCAAATAAAATTAAAATAAATAATTATTCAATAAAGCATGAACGCAGAGCCGTTAAAAGTATTATAAAATAATTAAGTGTCCCAATCACTTACAGGAGTTAACGAAAACATTTAATGTTTATTAAAGTAAATATTAGTTCAAGATGCGCAAATAAATCTAAATTACAGGCACCACTAAAATTTACGTAATATAATTATTTTGATACAGAATAGCAAAATGGGGAGAAAAAAAATTCGTTACTTTGCAACACTTTCGTATCTTGTTGCCGCGAAATTATTTTTCTGTTTTAGTGAATATTTACATAAAAATATGAGTTGAAACGCAGTTAGTGTCTATTTTATGTTTGTCTGTTGTATTTTTACACCCATTTACCGCACATTTCGTCATTTTTAGCAAAAAATTTTGGAGCTGTTCGCGGTGCAATATGACCTTGAGCACTAACAGCCCGCGCGCTCCTGAGACGCGTTTGGAACCCTCTAACTTGCCTCACTTAGCGTGTGCGGGCTAGGTTTCTATGCGTTATTATTCTAAGCTATTAGAATAAAAAATGCAGAAAGACGTTACGGTATTTCTAAAAAAAAAATTAATATAAAAAATGGCATAGGAGTATACGTTATTGAGGCTATCAGCGTAATGGTGGTGTGACCCACTTTTAATTCTTTTACCACAATATTTATTTATTATTTATTTTATTTCTGAGGGTACAAACAGCTTGTGTCACAATGTAATAAAAACTATATTAAGTAATTATAAGCAAAAACAGTAACCCTACTGCTGTTTACAACAACATGTTTTAATGCCTAATTATGTACAGTTACATACACTGCTTTATCTACACACATATTATAAGCTCTCTGTGATGTGTTCAGGAACTGCATGTTACGGCTGGCGAAATGGCGGCAAATAAAAACTTTTTTCACGCATGTCACACAACCGTAGTTTTTATTTTTAATTCATAGACATACTAGAATCGGTACCAACCATCATATCGTTCGATATCAAGTAACGTGTGAAATTGGCAAAATTGTTTGCTATTGACATTTCATTTTGAATAAAACTTCATTTCGACTGATATTAGAATATTTATTATTATTTTATTATTGAGGCCCAATCAAATTGTTTTGTTTTTCAGAGATGTTCGAAATTTGAATGTAATAATAACATCGAATTCGATGTTAATAAGAAGCAATAATAACATTTTCACAGATAAGAAATTGTTCTAACAAAACAGTTTACCTTTATGCTGGTCGTAATTTGCGGTTTTTGAACACATTTACAGAGTTTTTGATATGTGTGTAGATAAAATGAATTAAATAATACTTTTTTAACGTATTTGATTTCTTAATCAAATCAAAATCGGAAAGAGCAGAAACTTTGTTAAAATTATTGCTCGCACGCCGTAAAATAAGTGGAGAGGGAACTATGCTGACATTGTTAGATTTCTCGCGCGCTTTTGAAACGATTAATATTGCGTTACTCATTTCCAAACTTGCATATTATGGTTGTGACAGTGTTGCGTTGAGATGGTTTGTAAGTTACCTTAGTGATCGATCACAACGGGTCGAATTGTGCGATGTCAATGGAAAGAAAAGTCAATCTGCAGCTTCTTATGTACCTCAAGGGGTTCCACAAGGCTCCATATTAGGACCCATTCTATTCATTTTGTATAGTGCTGACATTTCCAAATGCATAATAAATTGTAAATATCATCTTTACGCTGACGATCTTCAGGTGTATATTACATTCAGGCCAAGTGAAGCTTCTGTAGCGACACACAAGCTTAATGAGGACCTAGACAGAATAGCAAGGTGGTCGAACCGTAATTGCTTGGTTTTAAACCCAGTGAAATCGAAATTCCTTGTGCTGGGTTCGAAAGCTCAAATACGTAAAATTAAAAATCATAATCCAGTTGTGGCAATTGGGGGCGATTGCATAGCGCAAGTGTGTGAGGCGCGAAACTTGGGTATTTTGATGGACGGTGAATTAAAATTCGAAAACCATGTGGTTGACACGGCTAGAAATTGTTTTTATAGGTTAAAAGTCTTGTACCAAATACGTTCGTTCTTGAGTACAGATTTACGGATTCACCTCTGTGAATCGTTAATATTGGCTAAGTTCAACTATGCGGACACTGTAATAGGACAATGCTTGTTGGCGAGAACAAAAAAAATAGTCCAGCGTGTTCAAAACGCTTGCGCGCGGTTCTGTTTAACGATTCCACCACGAACGCATGTATCACCTTACCTTAAGACAAGAAATCTGTTGAATATGGACTACCGACGCTCTCTCCACTTTGCAACTTTGCTTTTTGGTATAATAAAAAATAAAAATCCACAGTATCTGTATGAAAAGCTTACTTTTTCGCAACGTCACATTAGATTATCTTCTCGTTTGGTTTGCCCTAGACACAGCACGGCAGCATTTCGTGGTAGTTTTCGGTATTCTGCCACGAAATGCTGGAACAATATACCTCCGCCGATTAGAAACTGTGCCACAATTGGCGCATTCAAACGTAATTTTAAATTGTATTTAATAGACAAGCAAAAAAGAAATTTGTGACAAATAAAGGAAAGCACACACAATCAGTGAACGAAAATGAAGCTAGTAGAAATGGTAATTATCGTAGGTTGGTAATTTTGTAATAGTAGAACTTTAATAATCTAATAGATATTAAATATTTATTTATATTTATTTATTTTGATTCGCATATTTATATATTTTGTGTTAGTTGTTTGATTTGATATTTTATTTTGTTGTTGTATGTCGGTGGCGTCCGCTCATCTATTTGGTCACCACAGAATATCAGCGTCGGGTTGTTCTGCATGCACAACCCGGCAAATGCTGAGTGGCGACCATTTTGGATCTCAATGTTTAGTTATAATTTAAGATTTACATTGTACATATTTGTTAAATGAGACCAAATAAATATTGTTTCTTTCTTTCTTTCTTTCTATAAATAAATGCCGTTTGTAATTTTGTGAATTTTACTTTTAATGATGCTATTGCCATGTATATTTTTATTATTAACAGACTTCAAAAAAGGTGGAGGTTCTCAATTGGACTGCATGTTTTTTTTGTATGTATGTTACGCAATAACTCCGTAAATTGTGAACCGATTTTGATAATTCTTTTATGTTGAAAAGAGGGTACCTCAGTAATGGTCCCATTTAAATTTGAAGAAATATTTCACTTTTAAGGGTGGCAAACTAGGGGATGTGTGAGTTTTGAGGTCGGTTTTTTTTGGTACCTACTCTGTACTGAGATTACATATATGAAAATACGATAACCATACAAATATAAAATAATTATGTACTATACTTTAGTACAATTTGAAGTAATATTGCAGAAAGAAAATTGAATGTGGGTTACACCATTATTGTCATGATAGCCTCAACTTACTATGAACTGAGACCGTTGCCATCTCTGGTAAAACTGCCCTTTCATGTAGAGCTATATATAACAAAGAATACTGTATTAAATACTGTATTGTTATTGCACTAAAACTTATTTGTTCCAACGTTGAAAGCTCCTCAATTTTATATGACAACGGTAGGTCAGGTGAATCTAAAACACTTGAACAAAAAGTATGTAGGTATATTTTATTGAACAGTAGGAATATTCAATGCTTACCTATAACTAAGAAGACGTAGTACTCGTACACTAGGGCGTACACTGTAAGTGCGCACACGCGGGCCGACACCGTGCCCAGGCGCCATAGGAACTGCCGAAAGACAGTGAGATTCAATCACATACATTTTATTTTATTTTTATTTATTTATCAGATAAACACAAACAGTTACATACTAAATAAATAACAAACATTGAAAAAGCAAGATTAAATAAAAATGAACCAACAACGGGTTCCACAAATGTGTGGCAATAAAGGCATATTATGACTCGCATGACACATGCGCGTAGTCTTATGGAATTATATTTAAAAATTTCGTTTATACATATAGGGCGAAATTAAGTAAAATAAATAATAAATAAAAATTACATGTTATATACTTACATTATATTCATATATACATACACACATACATAACAATATATATCAAATCAGTTACAATAATAATTATAAATACCATAGAAATCAGAAGGAGCCACTATTCATTTTCATCACACTTGCTCGTAAACAGTGTCATGACATGCAGGCAAATTCGGACGCAATGTCCCAAATTACACACACGGGCTTTTTCATTATATTACTACTGCCCTAAGGTGGTGATTGCTTTTTAATTTTTTTATTTAATTTTTTATTTTATTTTATTAGACTACATCACATACGTTGCTCTGAAAAGTAAGTAGCTAAAGCACTTTTGTTATGGAAATCAGAAAAACGACGGTACCACAAACACCCTGTTTTGTTTGACCCAGAGACAATATAGAAAAGTTAGTTTCTACACTGAGCTGGCCGGGGTTCGAACCCGGGACCTCAGAGATGGCGACACCATGAAAACTGGTGTGCAAGTCACTCGACCACAGAGGCCGTCATTACTTCTCTTACACGTCAAGATTAAACAAAAAGATTTTATGTTCGAAAAATTTGAATGTATTTCGCATAAGCTTGAAGTATAAAAAAAGCAAATATTTGCAATTTAACCATATTTTACTAAATTAATATAGTAAATTCAATTTCTGCAGTATTTTGAAGTAATTTATTTTATATCTACATAACGGCTCTATGCGTTTTTACTTTACAACATTTTATTATTATATACTTATTATTGTTCTCCACAAAACGGAGTCTCTTTGAACTAGCTCCGACTTTTCTTGATATATCCATACCGATAGCCGACCGTCTGCCCATGCTCGGAATGGACCTGTCGTCCAACTTAAACTTCGGCAGATACATTGTATCCACGGCAAGAATGCAGCCAGGAAGCTTGTCATCTTTGCCACGTGAGGAGTTACTTCACACCGGGACATCCCTGTTCCCTTCTACATAAGGTTTGATTATACTGACCCTCCCCACCGACCCTTAGGTTATACGAGAAGGGCACTATAACCACAGCGCGCACAGGAACCTTTTAAGTTCAGGTTCAGACCCCAGATCAGTTGTTAGAGACCGTTGTCACTGATTTCATCCGGTTCTCAAGAGGCTAGTGCTTCGGGTGACCTTGACACAAATTAATTTAGAATTAAAAGCGGTATGCTGACCTGGAAGATGACGCCGAGCCACGTGAGAAGCAGTCGGTGCACGTTGCGCGCGCGCACGTTCTTGCTGAAGCTGGCCAGCGCCCAGCACACCGAAAACAGCGACAGGCACGCCGAGATCACGTTCAGCTCCGCGAACGCCTTGTTCGCTGCGTAGGCGACGTATCATAAGCGACTTTGTCCAGTTAGGTTCCACGTTAGATTGTACAAAAGTAAACATTTATGATGCTTTACCAAAGTTGGCCGGCATTTGAATTACTTGTAATTGTATGTCAACTACTAAAATGTGTTTTGTAATTGTTATTTCAAGTAGTTTCTTGGTGTCCGGTTATTGGTAATGATTGTATTTTATATATTGTCTAAAAAGAACCTTTGTCAAATTTTGACACGAGTCGAGCGTCAGGGACACAGGTTTTATTTGAGAATTTATTTTTATAAACGAAATTAATGCCATTTGAAAAATTTAATTATCGTATACTATTAAGTGTTCTATTTAGTTCAGTTGATATAAAAAAAAATATTGGTATATGTAAAGCGCCTATTGAATACAGCGGTTTTCTTGTAAAATTCCGAGGTAAGTTTGTTTTTTTTTCTATCGAGAAAATTTTATAGGTATCGTGTTTTCACACTGTATAGTAATCAGTGTGTATCCTCAATTTTACTAAATATTTTTTATAAAGTGGTTGATTTGACTTTCACTGTTATGCGGAATCAACCAAGCCGATTTGAGGTTGCATCGACTCTTAATAAATAGACAGTTTTCTTCATAGACCTACTGAGAATTGTCTCTCACACTATTTCTGTGAATGCCTTAGTTTTCAGTCTAGTGTTGTACCTATCAATGTTGTTGAAATAAAATTCGCTAGATTTCTGTACGGTGTAAGCCGTCAGTGGGTAACCTATCACAAACTCCAATTTGTTTTCCGAAATAACGTTTCTTCGAATTTTCATTACACCGAAAACCGAATTATAGGTTCAACTTAGGTTCCGTTAGGTTAAGTTAGGTTTAAAAGAAAAAATATTTTCCTCTCAAAATTTCGAGGTCACGAAAATTCGAGCAAACGGTATTTCTGGAAAATGTCATTTCGGAGTACTGATAGGTAACCCCGTCAGTGGAATTACCCGCGGGCTCATCGACGCTGGGGTCTACGTTGAGGTCGGGCGGTGGTGGCGCGTCGCGGAGAAGTATGTGCAGTTGCAGCAGCAGCATTGGCGCTGCTTCGCAGAACGCATGCACTAGTCGCAGCATGCCTGAAACAAATTCTTATGGAATTCTGGAACAAGGGTAACGCTGAAGCTGATCTTGTTTGCTTCAGTCTGTATGACCTTGATTTTTTTATATATTTATTTATTAAATATCATGATGTTTTGGTACCATGCTTTTTATATATTTTTTATGAAAATACTCTTTTAGTTATTTATATGCACACACGTAGAGGTCCTGGGTTCGATTACCGGTCAAATTCAGTCATTCTGATACAAATAGAGTCATTTTATTCTATAGGTAAAATAAATTACACTTGAAGAAGTAATTTTTTAAGCTACTGCACCTTCACTGTGCTGACTTCCGTGAGAAGAACGAGCTAGAAACTCTTTTACTTGAAAAGAGTTTCTAGCTCGTTACACTTAAATGCCATGGAATAAATTTTGTACCAAATTTGTGTGGAATCTAGAATCATGTCGTCTTTTCATACATCTTTACCTAACACGTAGAGTTCAATTTTGTAATATGACTTTTCAATTAAAATATTAATGCAAGTTTTAAATTTCATAGCCCCGCACTAGGGAATCCCTGCGTCGCGGGTGCCATGAACACACACATAGACAAACACAAATTACACCCAAAGTCACGAGACAAATAAATGTAGTCCATACAAATATTTCTCCGTGCCCGAGAAGCGAACACCCGACACCTCTGTGTTGCAGTCCGGCATGGTAAACGTTAACTAAAGTAAACTATTTTAAGTTTTATGTATATATATTTTTGTAATATTCTTAGTGTTTAAAATAAATAAATAAAAAAATAAAAAATATTCTAGCAGTATCAACATCGGTAAGTTCACGTGTTTGCGAACTGTCCGTGCAGCGGAGCTGTCTGCTGACCAGGGAAGGTATATGCGGAAACCATTGAACTTTACTCTCTAAGGTCACTCCCAAGAAGACTGCTTTATTAACAATGTTTAACTTTTCTCCATTTATTTTTATATTTGGACTAGTCGATTATGCATTTGACAATTTAAATTTAACACACTTTGTCTTCTTGGAATTAAGCAGCAAATTGTTAGCATTGAACCAATGAACTAACTTTGATTAATTTCATTCATTTTTTATTCTTCATTTATTTCTCTCGTGAGTTTGGGTGTAATTTGTGGTTGTCTATGTGGATATCCATGGCACACGCGATACAAGGTTTCCCTCTCTAGTGCGGAGATATGAGTGTGTGCGTTATTTATTTTTTTATTTGTTTGATACAAAGATCGAACACAAACAAAAATTCCTTCAATCTGACTAAACTCGAACCATGCCGAGGCGCCACTCTTAACCAAGTAAGCAACAGACCGAGTCAGCAAATCTGACGACTTCCTTTTATGTGTTCGTTATAGATCTTTGTATTAGATTTAAACGTCGTTTTACACAAGAAAACTTTTTATATTGTGTATTTTTTTATGTTTCGTACAGTCAAAAAACACTTCAAGCTTGACACTTTGGCTCGCTCTTATTGCAAGGGAGATTGAGTTGGATTTTAATCCTAAGTGTCGAGCTAGAAATGACTTTGACACAAGGTCAACGTCTAACAATGAATGGTAGCTTCATGGAACCCTTAACTTTGGGATTACCCTTATCATTTTTCTAATTAAATATATTTATTAGATTAAGTGAAACGTAAATTATTTAGTCTTGTATTTGACTAAATTGTAACGTATTTATAATGTACTTTGCTAGTGCCTTATAAATAAATGAACAAAAAAATTCTAACTCGTTAGCTTACAGTACGCGAACCTCGTGTAATTAAAAAGTAAAAAAATATATATGATGATGACACACTTACATAGATCTCGCACTTGGTGCTTCACCCTTCGCAGCTCGACCGGCACGAGTAGCCTGGCGTACCGCCACAGCACGCCGAGCTGCAGCGCGTGCAGCAGCAGCGGCCCCCAAGGCAGCCGCGCTTTGCGTTCCTCCGCCGCGCCGGGGCCCGACCCACCCCACCACACGTGCAAGTACCAGCGAAGCGATATCACCTGTCCAAACATGTTTTCTTTAGTCGAGAATTTTGAAGTAAATATCCTAAGAAAACCAAAGCGCCTAAATTTAGAGCCTTACCTATTTCAGCTGCCAAGTAATGTGAGCATTACTGCGTTCCGGTTTAGAAGGGTGGGGGTGGTGCTGGTGAAATTAAAGGCACATGGGATATGTCAACTTGTCTCAGGGTGACGGTCACAGTGCGATTTAAAGCTCTGAGTGACACTGCAACTGTTATAGACAGGCGTTTCGCTTTCCACCAGGCGCACCATTAGTTTGTCATATCACTTGGTATTATAAAAAAAACCCGTGCTCAGCTTTCGCTAGACTATGGGTCGTATTCTAGAACTCTACTCAATGCTCAAGTCAGGATTGCACTGGAAACACAAGCACTGGAAATACGACTCTAATGGCAGGGACTTGAGTATGATTTCGAGTGCTTTAAACCATACTCAAATCCTGACTTGAGCATTGAGTAGAGTTCTAGAATACGACCCATAGACTCAGTGAAACTAATTTTTTTTACTCAACTAACAATGGTGATGGTTTGATTTCGGAGAGCGATAAATAGCATGCTTACTTAGGATTACGTTAAAAAAACACTACAGAATTTTAAAATTTGAGATGAGATTTATAAGATGTGATCTAGGGTATCGATTTTCAACATTTTCAAAATATGCCTATTATTTAATTAAGTGACATGGATTTTTTATTTTATTTTTACCTGAACTGATATAATTTAGTCTATTGCCCGGTGCCCGCTTGACGTTGAGTTTTGGGACACCCTGTATATCTGAATTCAACATAAGTATACATTAAGTAAAAAAACTTATAAAACGTTTCTTAGTACCTGTGATATGAGTAATGACGTGATGACAATGGAAATAGCAGCGGCGAAACTGCCTTTGTAACCCCGCTCGAGCAGCGCGTACCCCATCACTACGTCGAACACCACGTCGCAGAAGTAACCCGCCAGTGAGATCACGTTGAACAGCACGTCACACAGCGGTAGGAATTCCGCCATCGCCAAACATCGCAATTATACTGATTGATAATCCGTCTTTTCCTTTACTGTAAACAAGATGTTGAGATTTTTAATGAGGAATTATTATATCACAAGAATGAATGGTTTGGTTAAATTAATTACCGCTGCGTTGATAGGAATGTTGTTACGTTTCGTATCGCGTTAATTTTTGATTTGTTTTAATTTTACAAAATATTTTGTGTCATTTATTAAAATAAGTAATATTATATCAAAATTTCTATAGAAATAAATATGATTAACGTAAGAAATACTTATTTAATGAATTTTTGCAGAAATAAACATTTACGATATTACGACAATTGAGGTTTGCATGCAACGGAACGTAGTGTTGACATACCACAAGTCGTGTGATGCGTGTTTTTTCTATTTACTATTAATTCCGTGAAAAAAGTAAAGAAACATTTTAAACGCAATGTCTAATTACACAGATATTGTGAGCAAAATAGGAAAGGATAGTTCGCGGGCCGCTTGCAAGAAATGTGGTTACGCCGGACACCTAACTTTTCAATGTAGAAATTTCATAAAAGTAAATTTTTTAACTTATTTGTGTGTTAAAACGTAGTTAACAAATAATTATACTTGTAGTAGTAACACGTTCAGGTTTATTTTAAGTAGCAGTGGAGCTCCTTGTGAAAGAGTTCGTCTACGGAAATACTGCCACCTTACTTATTTCTGGGCCACGCAGTGGTGTTAGCACATCGAGTATGTAACCAGAAATAGAGACTAAATAAGGGCCATATATTCCAGGTAACACATTAGCGATACAGCTCCTACAAATATCAACTCCCGTTTGCACTGAAATATAGACGGGCCAACTACTGACCTATGTGTATGTCTCCGTATATTCCAAAAAATATTCTGTATTTATTGTAATAAAGAATTTCTAACAATGCCGAGCTGTTCTATTCTGTGGTGTGGTAAAAACCGCTAAACATCTAATTACAATCACATTTCATCTGTAATTAAATATGTAATTTTGCAATTCTCGTCCATTATAGCAAAGCTCAAGTTAACTGGTTGATTTGAAGTGAAACAGTTGACGACACCCGTCAATTGTTTGGAACTCTGGCTAGCCAATCGGAGTGCAGTTGTCACAGTAATGATATGGTAAAATAGTTTTCGAACAAATTATATGACATTTAGTCTCTATTTCTGGTTGTATACTCAATGTGTTAGCATTTTTGTGTTCTGGTTTTGAAGGGTGCTGGTGAAATTACAGGCACATGGCACTTGTCAACTTATGTCTCAGGGTGTCGGGCGCAGTGGCAGTGCCCCTCAGATCTTTGCGATTTAAAGCTCCGAGTGGCAGTGCAACTGTAATGGACAGGAGTGTAGCTTACCATCAGTGACGGGACTTGTTCGTCCCGTAACTTGATATTATTTAAATAAAAACCTAAAACTTTATTTAGTAATGTTGTTAGGAATATAATTTAGTTGAATTCTCTAGAACATTTTACTATGTGAGTAAGGTATTGAATAATTGATAGAAATCGTTGCAAAATGAACCATAATAGGTAGATGACTTATTTTTTAAAATTATTATAAATGTGTATGTTGTAAGTAAATTATTATTTATCTACAGTTTTGTTTTTGATAGGAAGCACATCTTCGTCTTTTGAAGCCGCATGTTGTATTCTACTACTATAACTATTTTAAACTGAAATTTATATTTTGAAAATTTTAAAACTTTTCCGATTTAAATTGTGTCTATTTGTTTTTCTAGCAAACCAATATTTTGGGCCCTTTACTAATATTGACCGAATACCACACAAGCTCTGAGCTCTGCACTGGGGAAATCCTGTATTGTGGGTGCTGTTTACTCATGCATAGACAACTACAAATGACACCCCAACTCCCAAGATAAATAAATGTAGGATGTACGAATATTTCTACCGACACAGGAATCAAACCTAGGTCCTTAGCATAGCATAGCATGATAACTGCTCAGTCACAGAAGCGGTTAACGTGACTGAATTTAATACATAATTTATATTTCCAGATAGATCCAAATAAGGAGATAGTCCTGGACGTAAGCAGTACCAGCAGTGACAGCGAGGATGATTATGCCACGCCATTGCAGAGCTTGCGTGAGGCCGAGCTGCGCCAGAAGCTGCAGGAGAAACTGCAAAAGGCCAAGGAGAAGAAAGAAAAGAAGAAGAGTAAAAAGAGAAAGAGATCCAGGTGAGTTTTTTTGGATATTAACTGTATTGGGTTAAATGTTACAGGAGACCTCAAAATCCTCTATGCTTGACCTGTCAAAGTAAATTTAGCAATAAGTGCTAAAATTGCATTAATTTGATAAACCAGTTGAACCTGTGTACTGATTCTCTACGCACTGGTGTCATTTAAGTGTTATGAATTGTAATGGACAACATAAGGTCATCATTTTACACCTTTATACTAAAAGGTTTGTGCGGAGTAGGGTAATATAGCCCTATATACCGTGTGACTCCTGAGCGCTACAGTACCTCATTAGGAGGATGGAGTGCTTTTATCAGAGTTCTTAATATTAACAAAAGTTATTCAAATAATTCCTCTTACAAATGTAGTGTACGCATCCATTACCTTTCATACTGTTGTTATTTGTCAAGATTATAGTTACCTTTTTAAATTTTAGTTGGACATTGTGTCCACTTAAAAGAGTTTGTGGCAATTAGAATGTTTGTAAAGTATGATAGCATATCGTCGGTTAAAAGGTAAAACTCACTAATAGCCTAATTGGCCAAAGGGAGATAATTAAGATTTTGTATTTTTTCATTATGAAAAATCACTAAAGGACTGGTATGTATTAAAACATGAAGGACACCACAGACTTACTGAATTTTTCTTGTCATAGATGTTCTTCCCAATAAAGCAAAATTGAAAAAATCTAGTTTTTGAACAAAATGTCACTTAATGAGTTTTACCTTTTAACCGACGATATCAAGTAGTATTGTAAAGACAATGGCACACCAGACTACACATTTTTGTTCGAAAATCGCCTCCAGTGCAATGGAACACTGCCTGGACATTAAGAAAGTGTCGAGGAAACCGCATGCGAATAAGAATGGCTTGGTTAATATGGTTGTAAACCTGTCTAAGAAAATTGAAAACGAAATTAACATATCTGAAATCAAAGATATTTTCCGAGTATAGGGAAAGCGAGACGGTATTAAGAATACCCCAATAATTGTGGAGACTGGCTCAACTATAATTACGACTAACATATTGAAATCGTGTAAATCCTACAACATCAAAAATAAAGAAAAACTGCGAGGTTACAAACTACATCTGTTTTTCTATGCGTAACTCTGGCCAACCCGACCTCAAACATGAAATTAGAATTCATAAGAACGACCAAAATTTAACCTGGTATGACCATATAAATCTTATTTCTTCTTGATTAAGAAAACTCATTTGGATTTTTAAAAACCTTAGATATGTGGCAACAAAAGACTTAATGACTAAAGTGTATATCGCCTTAGCACAATCCGTTCTTGTATATTGTATCCCTATCTGGGGAGGAGCCTCTAAAACTAAATTCATAAAACTAGAAAGAGCTCACACATCCTTACTTAAAGTAATGCATTTTAAGAATTATAGGTTTCCCACAACGGAGCTGTATAGAATTAGTAATGTAAGTTACGGTTTGAAAATTATATATATTAAATTGTATCTGTAAAGTACACAAAACCATTGATTTTGACCTGCTAATTTTGAGGAAAAGAAGAAAAACCTTGTGTTACCGTATCAAACTGTATGTACCAGCTTTGCTAGTAAACAATTTAACTGACAGTCGTCTTATCTCTATAATAAAATAAATAAAGTACTAATTCTACACCCATTGAACTTGTATAACTTGAAATCTACGCTCTCAAAATGGTTACGATCATTGGATTATGAGGATACAGAACGTCTTTTAGAAGGGCTGGAATAATTCTACATCAAAAACAAACACGAAATCCCTCACACGTTACTAACACATTAGTTGTTGTATATTTAGGTATGTATATATGTGTATGTATTATGTATGTATGTATAATTATTAGCTTAATTTAATTTTTTTTTTATTTTGAACAAGATATGTCAATGTGTAGCTTGATGTGCTGGCGTGTGTACATAAAACCTAATAAATACTTAAATAAAGTAATGATTTTTTTTAATAATATGTTAGACAACCACACCCATTGCCTGGCCTCAAACTAATTGGTTCTGAAAAAAGTAGTTTCATTTCCAATGTGTAACAATTGAACAAAAACCTAGAAATTTATTGAAGCTAAATTTGCTCACAGGTCATCCAGCACATCGTCAACATCAAGTGATTCATCTTCATTATCATCAGACAGTGATTCAGAGAAGGAAAAAAGAAGAAAGCACAAGAAAAAGAAATCCAAGAAATCAAAAAAGTCACACAAAGAACATAAGAAGAGTAAAAAATGACCTTAAATAGATAATGATTAGACTAATCTTTTTCATTTCATGTAATGAACAATAATACATTATTATAAATGAACCTATTTAACAATCATATCATTACCTGGCTTACAATTGCAAGTTCTGATAATATATTTACGAACTCAATAGGCAGTCTGCCTTCCTTGTCACCTTTTTTCGACCATTGGTCATACATAACTAATTGAGTTATTAATATATCTGGAATCAACGGAATGGTGTCTATAAACCCCTATAACCAGTTTTTTTATATCTAGTTTCAGTTTTGTTGTTAATCAAAATCAGCATTTTTTGTTGAATTTGTTCAAAATTTTGTTGCTAATGTTTAAATTGCAAACGCGTTAGTTACAATTACGAAAGCAGTACTGCTCAGAATACTCCAATTTATGTTTAGCAATTGACTTTGTTTCCTTATATTGATTCCTCAGGCAGTCAAATTCCGGGTTAGTAAGTCAGCCTTATATTCCATTAATAAATATAAGGAATAATCCATACCTTGATTAATGATTTTATTATATGTTTAAAGGCTGAACCTAATAATTGTAAGGAATTTTGTCTATTTTTTGTAAGTGATTTTAATATGAGATTACAGTAAGAATATATTTTTTTTAAAAGGTAACATTGTATTATTTAATATACCTACATATCATGCATATATTATAATGAAGGTGGAAGTTTAAAATGTACGAGACATTTTATTTTCACATTAATGTCATATATTTATTCACATTAATGTCATTTTTCCCTTACAACAAAATGTCCCTTATGACATTGCACATTTCTACCATCTTATTATTTATTTATTGAGCATTGGCTATGGAGTCATTGGCTTAATTAGCTAACAAATAATAAAGGAACCGAAAACATAACTCAGACTAAAAATTTATTCCTGTTAAGGCCTGCCATTTTTTGTCATATACAGGTGTACATTTGATACGGGGCAGCAAAGCCAGCCACCTTAATCGTTGCAGTTACAGGAAAACGGTTCTAGACGACTATCCATTAATTTTGAAGATATTTTGATTGGCATTCACGGATTTCTAAAAAATGGTACGGTCAGCAAGATACAATGCAATTTTTACAAACTTTTTTTTTTATGCCATTCGATCCGGTCTCTGTTAAAGATCAATAGTCTCTATGGGACCAACTGAGGTAAGAGTACTCGAAATGTCAGAAATCGCAAAAAACTTTATACCATACATTTTGTAGGGACATATTTAGTAATCAGTTATTCTAGGTTAAGGTTAAGTTAAAACTAACAATAAGAAAACTAATAAATTGACAATGTATTGTGTATTTCAAAATAAAAACAATAACAAAAAGCAAAATAACATAAAAAATCTTTGATAGTAAGTGCTCGAATTGATTGCCGCCGTGGCATTCAATTCGAGCATAGATTAGCTCTCTTCCGCAAAGAGCAAGTAGCGGCTGAAATTTTACTCGGATGGATTCCATTGAAAATTGCTGCAAGTGCGTCTTTCAATTCTTGTACTTCATTTAACTAATACATAATACGTTGTCAATTCGTTAGTTTCCTTAACTACCTAGAATAACTGATTACTAAATATGTCCCTACAAAATGTATGGTATAAAGTTTTTTGCGATTTCTGACATTTCGAGTACTCTTACCTCTGTTGGTCCCATAGAGACTATTGATCTTTAACAGAGACCGGATCGAATGGCATAAAATAAATTTTGTAAAAATTGCCTTTTATCTTGCTGACTGTACCATTTTTTCAAAATCTGTGAATGCCAATCAAAATATCTTCAAAATTCATGGATAGTCTTCTAGAACCGTTTTCCTGTAATTATAACAATTAAGGATGCTCGCCTTGCTGCCCCGTCTCAAATTTACACTTTACTGTATATACTCAAAACTATTCCATTTCTTTATAAATCAGACTTACATAATGTTAGAATAAAACAAGAATCTGTTTTCTAACAAGGGATTTTTCACTATGTAAGTTACGAGTTGCTGCATTGAAAATAATGCTATTTAGTATATTTAAAATAAATATAACCCACGAATTAAAAGAAAAATGAGCTATTATGATTCGAGTTATGAAACAAAAAATATTTTTTAGTCAGCCATGACCATGGGACTTGTAGAGCCCACATTGTTGGTTGGTTTGAAAAAATAACAATTAGCTATTAGATCCAAAAAAGAAAATATTCCAATATGTGTTATATTTTTAGTGTTGCTGTAATGCTTGTTTAAGTATGATATTTATCGGCAACAACAAATAATTTTACGCAAAATGTGCCAAGAAACTTTTTTAGGAAGCTTTTTAGTTTTTGTGCAAGTATGAATTTAAAGAGATTGCTTCAAATAATTTTATAGGCTTTAATGTAAAAAAGATACTACAAAGTCATTAAAAAGCTTGTGACGATCGAAAGCAAACACGAGAAAGCAGGGAGTTTAGGTTTTTTGATGAATGACAAGGTTCTACGCCAAATAGAAAGTCCATATCATTAGCGGCTTTCCCTGAATTTTTTCACTAATGTACACGAACAAGGAACTCAATTACGCTATAAATATATTCGATAAGGTAGTAAGAATGTAAGTAAGAGCAAAGAAATCCGTAAACTTACCTCATATGTGAGAAATTTGAGGAATTCCGACCGTCAGGACTTCACGGGAGTATAGGCATTTTAGCAAAAATTTAGAACAAAACAAGCTTATGATTTATTGCACTATAATAAGATTACAGTATTAATTTGGTTCCCACACTCATTACTATGCACATCACACAAAAAAGCTTAGATATTTTGGTTAAGTTATTCCTAAGTTACAATCAAGTTCACGTCAAAAGTTCAAGCGATTTTAACGCCATCTTGTGACCGGTATGTGAAACTTGAAAGCTCCATCGATTTGGTCGCGTTCCGTTTTTATCAAAATTTTTGTTTGCGTCCATCATTATTTTACTTTGAAAGAAATTATTAATCTTTTAAGATTTTTTTTAAAGGACAAAAATAATTTACTAACAAAATTAACTTTTTTAGTAGACGCTGTAACTTTGTTAAATTTTAACGTACCTATATAACGCAAAATTTAAACGATATTTTACGGCCTATGCACATAGCCTTTTTTGTTTATACGGTTCCGGCAGAGGCTCAAAAA
>NW_020653333.1:2147340-2170789 GCF_003589595.1 Hyposmocoma kahamanoa
CGTGCGTTGCACTTTGTTAACAAACACTTGTAGGCACTGTAAATACGGAATTTCATTTTAACAAAATATATATTCGAGGAAAATTATTGCTTTTTAATCATTGACTTACAATTAAATGGACGTCGGGTCCGCGCTAAAAAGTGTCCGCACTTGTAAGGCGCTAAAATCGTATACAGAGCGCCAAACTCCGCTTTAGTCTTTATTTGTTCGACTGACAGCGCGATACTGCGATGACATTACAATTTAAATTTCGAATAGGTTGACTTGGGACATTTTTTTCGTGGTTTTTGTATTAGACCCGTCGTCCATTTATTTGTAAGTCAATGTTTTTAATATAAGAAATGCGGTCAACATTCAAATATTTGAATCCTCCTGACGGTTTTACTTTCAAAGTGATCATTCGACGAAGTTTCTTGTAATGAGGGCGCGATGACAAATGCAATGAAAAATGTCTAGAATCTTTAGGATTTGAATCGAGTCGACTAGTAGCTTGAGGCTGCGGCTGAATTAGTTTTTTAAAATTCTCTGGATGACTATGCATGCCGATTGAAGTTATGTCCTCTGAACGCCTGAAACAAAAAAATTAAAAAATAATAAAAATCATGTGCGGTTAAAAATTAATTCAATACTATTTATCGCATATGCCAGACAATTAAACAAATCGGATTTTTTTATGTTCTTTCAGAATAATGTATAGAATACGGATACCAATTTAATTGATATAATTAGGCCTACAGTGGGGATCTTCTCGCTTTGCGCTCAATTTAGCTTTGAGGCATTTAAGGCCTATTTAGATTTAAGCAACATTCGCTACAGCTGTGGGTAGCGAAAAATACCGCGCGGTATCCCATCGGGTATTATTTTGTATGAACTGCCAAGGTCGGCGGTATCTATTCGCTTGCTTTGCGAAATTGGTTTCGTCGAAGGGCACGGTAGCGAAATTCGCTTAGGTTTGTAATATTAACAGTAGGTATACCTAGGTACGTAGCTATCCATAGTGGTAGCGAATGTCGCATACCTATATTATTTTTCCCAAATCGCATATACTAATAAGGTTAAGGAAATAAGGAATTAAAAAAAATGAAGTCTAAAGAAAGATGAAGGCACTGAGTGAAAGACGAAAAACAAGATGGCGATTACCAGCTGCCATTTTGTTTTTCATATACATGCCGTCAACGCATGTAACGACAGGAGGACATACACACTTATGTAGTGGCAGGAGAATGATGACTAATTATACCCACCTCTCACAAAACCTGAAGCAAGTGTATAATAGTCGTAAATATCCTGGCATGGCGAAGTCGATTGTAGCCGTCTCAGAGGCTATTAATTTGATCAGCTTTATTGGATCATCTACGGTTGCGGGGTCGGATAGGTTGCATTTTAAGCTCTGAAACATTTTTCTTACACTTAAATGATTATTTCCAATAACTCGAAAACACTGTAACCTCATCATCTGGTTACAGTAATATTGTAAGTAAAATTGGTAATGCTGCCGTGCTTTTAGGGCATTCTAAATCGAGTAGCTGTAGTGGTAGACATTTTTACTTGTTTTGAGAGTGTATGTGCATATAGTCCCCTTGTTTAGCTACTTACCTAAATGTAAACAATCTTGAGATGTTTATTTAATGAAATATACATTTATATTTATAAAATGATTTTTACTTATCTTCAAATACAAAATACATAATATATTAAAAATAAATAAATATATTTAGCTACATATGCAATTGCATGCCTATTTTTATACCTATTGATTTGTAACGTATATGTTTCAATAAAAAGATATATCAAGGTTGTTTATTTTAGTTAAGTACCTAAATAAATGGACTATAATGAATTATTTTTATTCTTCGTTATTATTATTGAATAGAATAGCCAGTAATTAATTGTTATTAATCAGTATTATTGTTATTTTATACAAATGCTACACTAATTTGTATTGGGACAATCCTATAAATATAGGTGTAGGTATGTATGTACGAAATAAAAAATGAAATACATTCATCTTTCACTTTTTGATTTGTTATGTCCCAAATATTTGGCTTTCTTCCATATGTTTCTGGTCGAGTGATAATAACATCCTTTTAATGAAATTGACTATAAACGAGGAATATCTTTGGTAGAAGGTAGGGACTTAAACATAGCTACCCACTGCACCACCAGTGTCCCACCTGAATCGACTTGATCACAGAAATCTGGTGGTCTTGATAAAAAACGACGTAGACGTGAAACAAAAGTTATTTGTTCTGTGCTACTTTCTGTCACTTACATAATTTTAGTTACAATCGATAATCAGTGCTTTCCTCAACTCGACATTGGCGAAATCATCGATTACTTCGATGAGGCCATAACATTTAAAAGAAGAAGAAGAATCGTTAGCAATGTAGAATTTGAATGAATAAAAATCTGCCTGACCCTCTTAACGCAATCGTGATATTTATAACAAATTACTAAAATTACTGTTATGGACAGGCGTGCGGCTTACTTAAGCGTCCCGTCACTTGATATTATATATAAAAAACAAAAATTACAAAACGATGCCGATTATTAATAAATTCAGTATTTAATAATTTAAGTGTAACTTGAATGTGTGTATTTAGTACTACGTACTGTGTGATTTAGGGGGTGGGTTTTTTCGTAAAAGAGCAGTCAGTACCTCGTAGAGAAATTCGATGTTTTTCATCGTATTATCCATCGAATGTAGAAGGCTAGAAGTTATCATTTTCGTTCCACTGCTGACATGCTCCACGCACTCATGATACTCCGTTTTGTTGAAACAACTTTTCTCTTCATCTATCATTGTTTTTCTAGCCTGGTACAGAGAATTGTTTCAAATGTTTATAAATTATCATTATTTACATAAAATAATGGGTAAATTTTATTATAATTTATGAATGTACAAGAACAAAACCAATAAATTGGATAAAGAAACGGCAGTTATCATTACTTCATAACCTCAGAACAGAGTACAAAAAACCGACCTCTAAAATCATTCATCCCCTAGTTTTCAAATTTCATTGGGACCACTACTAAGGTACCCTCTTTCCAAAAAAAGAATCATCAAAATCTGTTCACAAATGCCGTATCGCGTCACATTAAAAAAAATATAGAGTCGAATAGAGAACCTCCTTTTTGTAAAGTCGGTTAAAAACAAGACTATACATGTATGTATAATATACCGAATTTGAATCTAGATTTAATCGTATAAGAAAGTTCGTCATCTGACTCAAAATCATCGCGGTTGATTTTTGAAACTGGATGGCGATAGGATAGAAAGGTGTGTATCTGTTTATACACGACATAACTTAGGTATACTTTGTTATTCAATGTCTATTAACACTTCACTTTATCTTTTATGAGAACACGCGTCTTGGAAAACCTAAACGTTCACATAGACAGATTAGTGTTGGACCCTTTAGTGTTGGAGACTTTAGTGTTGGATGCTTAGGCTTATCGAAAAGAGGGCGATTAACTCACGTTACATTTGTCAGGATGGTGCTTATCCGTAAAGAAGAATCTGCTTTTCAACCTCTTCAATCCTTTTTTTCTTTATATTATAACTACTGCTACTTAGGTAGATACAGGTGAATTTATCTTATTAATTTGGTAACCATATATGTAAATGGTTACAATAAATGCATGGTTTAAAATACATGTCAGTGATCCTTACAATTTACAAGTGCTTTTATATATGTTACCTTATCAATATCTTCAAGAAAGGAAATTGTTTTATTTCTATAATTAGAAAACGTGTTCTGAAGTAACTTCCTCATGGTTTTTGTTATATCTTGTTTCGATGGTACCACGAAAGATCCGATGTGGATTGTAGGCTCCACAGGGCAGTCAGGTTGTTGAACATCGTTCAATGGGCGCGTGTCTGCGCGGGGTATACGGGTTAGTATAAACCCGAGATCAAGGGGTTTGTACGTTGTTTTATAATTGTTTGGACAATCCTAAAATCAAAGAAAGTTTAAGTGAAGGAGCTGCAGAATCATCATCATCAGCACGTTTACATGTCCTCCTGCAGAGCCCGGGTCTCTACACATTGAAAAGCTCATGGTAAATTTCAAATTACATTTAGCACATAAATTCCGAGAAACTCGGAGGTGCGATACTTAATTATCTATCTCGACTAATAATGTATAAAAGATATCAACGGCTTTGCCAGTTTTTTTTTTCACTGGAGTAATGAGCCGACAGAGCAAAGAAACATAAATAAGTCCTTTTCTCCAGGGCAGTAAAGTGAAAGGTAGGTTAACATAATTATGGTAAAACTGATTTTCGACTTATTGTTTGTGATGATTAGGAACCTCGAGTGTTATCTAATACGAACTATAAGGGTGAGGCTAGATGAGCGCAGTTTTGTATTTTTACGGGACGAACAAGTCACAGCCAGATCGATAAGCCTGTTAACAACAGTTGCAGTGCCACTCATAGCTTTAAACTGCAAAGATCGATCACATGTGCCTGTAATTTCACCAGAACCCCTACCCTTCAAAACCGGAACGCAGTAAAGCTCACATCTTGGCGGCAGAAATAGGTAAGGTGGCAATACTTACTTATATGAACGTTTTTATCCGACTTCGAAAAAAGGAGGAGATTCTCAATTCGTCTGTATGTCATTTTTTATATATGTTACGTGATAAATCCGGCAATTGTGAACCGATTTTGATGATTCTTTTTTTGCTGGAAAGAGGGTACTTCAGCAGTGGTCTCATTTGAATTTGAAGGAAAATATTCCACTTCTAAGGACGGCAAACTAGGGGATGATTCCGGTTTCGCGCACTTTCCGGCAACCGATTTCAAATAGATGTAATTCCACAAACTTTTGAGGTCGGTTTTTTTAGTACTCTGTAGAGAGATTATTGAGACTCATAGTTTACGTTCGACCGAAATTCGGTCAGACGAACGTACTTTATCAAATGCTTTTAAGCTTTTGTACAGGCGTGAGTGTTATATAGTGTAATAGATCCATTAAAAATTGTGTGCATTTTTGTAGCATTACATGATGCTAGAAAAAGAAAGAGACACTTGGTACATCCAGTCAATGTCAATGCATGCAGTTTCATATACTATGTGAAAGTTCATGTGGACATCCAGATCATAAAATATTACCAAATGCAAATACATGTTTTCCTCAACATTGCGCACACAATGCAACCGAAGTAATTTTGGTAGCAGTAGAGATCTTTGTGATAGAGTACGTCCAGGGAAGTACTGCCACATTACTTATTTCTGTCCTCAAGCAGTAATATTAGCATTACTGTGTTCCGGTTTTGAAGAGTATTGGTGCTGGTGAAATTACAGACACATGGGACTTGTCAACTTGTCTCAGGGTGACAGGCGCAGTGGCAGTGCCCCTCAGATCTGAGCAGCACGGCAATTGTTATGGACAGGCGTGTATCTTACCATCAGGTGCACGACTTGTTTGTCCGTCACTTCATATTATATAAAAAACGTTCAGTTGTAATTGCGCGAGTGAGTCGGAAGACAACACATTTTGCGTCATCGATGAAACCGAATGCAGCGCTAATTAAGCGACTCAAAAAATGCGACTCACTACTCAAAAGATTACACTCGTCTGGCCTCACCCTAAATATAAGACGTAATGTAAATTAGTGCTTCAAAGAATTTTCAAAAAACAAATACGGAAAACTTATTTGATAGAAATAGATATATAATTTGTATTCGTAGTTATCATGTTTTGTTTTTACTCTAAATAGTATTTGTTAAGAAAATATTAAACTTTATAATTCATATAATAAGACTGTATTCAAATTCATAGATAATTTTTATGTCAGAATGTCATACATTAACTTTGTATAGGCCTTAGAGGATGGAAAAAATAATAGTCTAAGGTTTAAACACATACCTTTTTGCTGCACGGGTAATTGTTGATAAGAGGTTCCAAATCCGCTGGTGCATTGCCCCATTCATTGTTATCAATAAAAACTGTAGTTTTACTAGTAGTATTCTGCATGGTATCATGCGTGGAAGGAGAATCTTCTACAGTGGTGTAACTTGTAGGTGGGGAATTTTCGACAATGGTATCAATTGAGTGGGCATTTTTGTCAGTGAGATCAGTTGCTAGCGAATTTTCGACAGCAGTCTCACTTGTTGGATAGACATTTTCCACAATGGTATCACTTGATGGGGTATTTTTGATAGTGGGATTACTTAGTGGAAAAATTTCAACATCAGTGTTATTAATTGGAAAGGAATTTTCGACAGCAGTTTCACTTGTTGGATATGCATATACGACATTGGTATTATTTAATGAGGTATTTTTGATTGTGGAATTATTTAATGGAAAAATTTCAACAGCAGTGTCATTAATTTGAAAGGAATTTTCGACAATGGTGTCACTTAATGGGCCATTAATGATAGTGGAATCGCTTGATGGTATAATTTCGACAGCAGTGTCATTACTTGAAAAGGAATCTCCGACAATGGTATCACTTGCTCGGGAATTTTTGACATTGGAATCATTTGGCGGGAAAATTTCGACAGTAGTGTCGTTACTGAGGTAGGAATCTCCGACAGCAGTATCACTTGATGGGGAATTTGTGACATTAGAATCACTTATAGGGAACATTTCTATAGCAGTGTCATTGGTTAGCAAAAAGTCTCCGACAATGGTATCACTTGATAGGGCATTTATGACAGCGGGATAATGTGGTGGGAAAATTTCGACAGTATTATCACTGGTTGGAAAGGAATTTTCGATAATAGTGTCACTGAGGTCAGTAGTTGTACTGGGTGTTAGATCAAATTGTGAGTTTTGTTCCACGGAGGGTGCTGCGAAGTCAAAGCCGGCAAACTGATCGAACTCCGCCGATCCTCTGCTGAGGGCCAGGTATATGAGGATGATGAATTCTGTGCTAAGAAATTCGGTCGTTTAATATTGTTAGCAGAAACTTTAGTATCAGTTAGATTGTAATTAGCTTTTGTTTTTTTTAACGATATCAAGTGACGGGACGAAAATAAAATACAAGTTGTGCGCCTAGTGGTAAGCGTCACGCCAATACATAACAGTTGCAGTTATTATTAATGCGAATATAAATAGTTTGTCCTTTTGGAAATCTGTCGTATTGAGAATCTGTCTGTTTGTGATCTGTCCTTCCGGACCGGAATGATCTTTCCTTTTTTTTATAATATCAAGTGACGGGACGAAGTAGTCGTATGCCTGATGGTAAGCTACACGCCTGTCCATAACAGTTACAGTGCCACTCAGAGCTTTAAATTACAAAGATCTGAGGGGCACTACCACTGTGCCCGTCACCCTGAGTTATAAGTTAATAAGTCCCATGTGCCTGTAATTTCACCAGTACCTTCACCCTTCGAAACCGAAATGCAGTAATGCTTATAATAGGGGTTAAATTATGAAATTGCCGATTTGTACTGAAAATCTAAATTGTTTATTTTTTAAATTTTTAACAAATTTATTTAATCAAAATAGTTGCCATTATTATCTATACATTGCTGCCATCTAATGGGAAGGTTATTAATGCCTTTGCGATAGAACTCCGACGATCTAGACTGCACAAACTGTGTGAAAGCATTTTGTACTGCCTCCTGGGAAGAAAACTTCTTGTCACGTAGATAATTGTCTAAATCACGAAAAAAATGGTAGTCCGTTGGAGCAAGGTCTGGTGAATACGGAGGATGACGAATGGTTTCTAACTGCAGTTCCTGAAGGGTCAAAATGGTTTCTCGTGCTGTGTGAGGTCTCGCGTTGTCGTGGAGCAATAATGGTGAAGATCGATTCATGAGTCGGGGCTGTTTTACTGCTAGTTTTGTCAACATGGTTCGGAGTTCGGCACAATAGACATCTGCCGTTATTGCTTGACCAGATCGGAGAAAACTATAGTGAATAACACCATGCTGAGACCACCAAACAGTTACCATTACCTTTTTATTGGTAAGTTTTGCTTTAGGACACTGTTGTGGCATTTGACCTGGGGTCAGCCATTGCAATTTTCTTTTCCGGTTATCATAAAGAATCCACTTTTCATCACATGTTACAATTTGATCCAATATTCCTTCATGTACCGGTTCAACAAGGCAACACAAGTTTCAACACGCGTTTCTTTCTGCAGATCAGTCAAATCATGAGGCACCCATTTTTCGTATTTTTTTATTTTATTGATTTGACGCAAGTGAGTCAATATTGTGGGTAAGGTAACGTTAAACCATGCCGCTAATTCCTGGGTAGTTTGACTAGGATCGGCTTCCACTATCTCTCTTAATTCATCGTTATTCACCTGTGTGGGCGGTCTTCCTCGTGACTCGTTCTTTAAGTCGAAATTTCCATCACGAAAGCGTTTAAACCAAAATCGCACGGTGCATTCATTAGTAGACCCCTCTCCAAACGCAGCATTGATATTGCGGGCTGTTTCTGCCGCGTTAGTTCCGCGTCGGAACTCGTATTCAAAAATCACTCGAATTTTCGCAGTATCCATCTTTCTTGTCTAAATTGAATAACAAAAACAATTGAAAGTCGATATTCAAATGTTTCAAATTAAAAAAAAAAATCACAGAAACCATTTGAAAAAAGTTTCATTCGAAAACCTCAAACCATGAAGATTCTATGAAAATTCAAAGAACCTATTGCAATAAAACGGCAATTTCATACTTTAACCCCTAATATTACAGGTTGTAATATGGGATATGTTCCATCGGGCGCTCCTCCATTTGTCAAAATTCTTTACCGAAAATCGCACATTACAACATTCACGTATTGTTCAAATTCGCAATTGTAGTGACTGCGTGTATACAGCTTAATTTGTGGCTAAGAGAAACCCAACAGGTTTCCAAAAAACTTAGTATAACTTCGTCAATACAAATATAAAGTAAACTTACTCTTTAACATAATGCTTGAAAAAACTGTGTAGCGGTTAAGTAGTTGTGTATTAGATGCCGTTTTGATTCGTCGGCAATGTGCTTCTGAGTCTTCTTGTAATCACGTGGTTGCAGTATAACTTGGCTCCTTCAAACTCAACTTGTTTTACGGAAGGTAAAGTAACGAATAAAAATACTTCTAAAAAAATGAATTTCAAAATTCGATTGTTACTAACATGTTAGTATTAAGTATATTTAAATAACTACTTCCGCCGTTAGTTGAAAGGGTGCTTGTGACAAAAACTCAAAACCGACAAAATAATGTTTAACGAAATGAAATTAAAAATATAAATATCTACTTTTCTCATAACGTATAAAACAATAACAATATGATTTTTTACGATAAAGATAAGGTCACTAAATCCGTTGTAATGCATGCAAACGCAAACTTGCAAACAAAGAAAACTATTTCCACGAGGTTAATAAAATAATAAACACATGTCATAAAATAAAACTATTTATAATAAAATAAACATTGAATATTTGAAACAAGAAAGTTTTAAATGATATTTGTGCCGCCAAGTAGCGGAATCTCGAAACACGTGACTGCAGAAGTAATTAGTTCTCATTAATGTCAAAAGTAGCGCTACCGTCGTATAGTCTAAAAGTAACTTATCGGCCTTTACTGCATGACTTTTTTTTCGCTAAGTGTTTGGTCAACCTTGTATTGTTTTCAAATTGATAACGCTCAACTTGCATTAGGATCTAATGCCTTTCAAAACAGGTTGACCGAGAGCACAATTCTTGTAAATATAATGCATTCTTTAAACTAAAGAAGACTGGTAGGCAGTGCCAGCTTTACCTATGGTACAGGATGGCGGCGCACACGGGCGCTGGATGTCATCTATCCTTGATTTTACATACACTGTTATACACTGTTACATACTAATTAGTCATTAGAGTTTCTTTTAAATATTATTTCCAGGGTTAGATAGGCCGCTGTTATAATTTGAAAAACCTAATGAATGTATTTTATTCAAACTTGTAATGAAGACATTTGAAGACGCTAACGATTTATTTTAGCTATGATTTTTCCACTGTTCTTTGAATCGTTCTCAAATTTTTTTCTTCGTCATTCTTACTTTGCTTCGTTCCGTCGTCACTCTCATCAAAATTCTCGGAGAGAAAAGACGTGTTCGAGAATCATGTAAACCTAACTGCTTATAAAGCGGCAATATATTTCATACGAATACGGGTGTACTACGTGAGTGCGAATGCCGATTACGCGAATGATGATAGTGCGAAGACGGTTACGTGAAAGCTTAAATGTGCGATAATTCATTTGCGCGAATAACGATAGCACGAAGACAGATTTGAGAAAGCTGGAAGGCAAATTAATTGTTGCAAGTACTCCTATGGCTGCAGGTTGTTGCAATCGGGACAAAAAAATCGTTATAATATAATTTTCGATAATGTTTTTTGATTGATCGTAATTAAAGATTGCTTTGTTTGGTTAATTTAAAGAAAAATTTGACAAAAATAAACGTAAGTATTTATTTATTATGATTTAATACGCATTGCAACAATTAATTTGCTTTTTTTTTTAGATTAAGCTTTCGCGCATCTGACCATTCGCGCAAATGCAACTATCGCGCAACTGTCTTCGCACTATCGTCATTCGCGTAATCGGCATTCGCACTCACGTAGTACACCCTATGAGTACAGCCCTTTTTGTATGTCTATGTCTAATCTGTAGGGAGTGTTTTTGTACCATTGTCTTTTGTTTCAGCCTGTTCCTTCCTTTCTTCTTTCTTTTCCTTCATCTTTTCTCTAGTGTTTATGTTCTACAATAAATTAATGTGGACCGAGCGATACTTTTTATCATTATTGTGCAGAACCCGCGTGACATGTTTATGGGAGATACCAGACTACATGCCACCTTGGTTTTAACAGACGATGTACCTAAGTGTGTGGCAGACGCATGTATTGTTGGCTTTTCAATGACTCGGAATCTTCTAATTACCTCACATTACAAGATGTTTTATGACGCCATTAGATAATCCAGGCTGAGAGATCGAATTTGCTGCTATCAACATAAATAAATTGGAAGGCTGAATGAATGGAAGGCTCGGGCAACATGAATTTTATTGTAGAAATAAGAAAGAAGGTACAGGAAGGGAAAAGAACAGGTAAAGTAAAAGCGTAAAGGCTGTAACAAAACAAAATGATATAAACCAGGTACAATCTTATAAAAACATTCCTTACTTAATTAGACACAGGTTAAAAAAGGAACTTACCCCAAAAGGGCCTTTATTTTCTAGAAATACTGTGCTTAAAATCAGTTCGGTTACATGATTTTCAATGGTACTACAAATATAATACTTTACAAGCAGTTAGGTCACAGAGATTACATCATTTTTAATGGTATGGCTGGTCAGAATGTGAAGTCTATTTTTTTAGGAAATTTAATAGAGAGAGGCGACGGAAATAAAAAAAAAGTAAGTGTGACCAAGAAAGGGAACTTAAGAGCGATTCAAAATTTCAAAGTAAGTGGCCAGGAACCAGAGAAAAGGGTGACAAAACACCAATTTGTCACCCTTTTCTCTGGTTCCTTGAATGACGCTGAAAGTGCTCGCATCTTCGCAAAGATAAAGAAATTACTCTCATGATTGCATTCCAGAACTTAATGTTCAAGTCTGGACTTGAGTATGATTTAAAACACTAGTAATCATACTCAAGTGATTGCCATTATGGTCGTATTTCCTGTGCTTGAAATCATACTCAAGTCTTGACTTGAGCATTGAGTAGAGTTCTGGAATACGACCCTCAATCTAGCTTAGAGGATAAAAAAAAACTAGGCTGTGTGTCGCACTAAGTGCCTTTGCCCAATTTAAGAATGGAAAAAACAGTACCAGAAAAAATTGAAAAAAGTGTTGCCATGGAAACTGAAAACTTGTTGCCATGGAATATTGTTATCTCAGATCACAGACCGTATTTTTCTGGAAACGCGCTTTTCGATCAGTGTTTATTATTTAAAGAAACTATCAAATAACAGGTAACTTACAATATTAAATAATTAGTACCACTGTTGGATGGACATTTCTCTCGGCAAATAGAATCGCGAATGTCTTCCTTCGAAAGTCTGGTGACAATCGCATTGTAAAACGGATCGGTTATTAGGGTTGACCTCAAATTAGCCATAAAAGTTATAAAGATAACTTTATTTATTTCCTGATCTGGGATTGGAGCTTTCAGGCGAAATGTTAGAGATAATAAACATAGAAAGTAATAATAGCAAAAATAGTAATAACATTAGTATAGTAGAACAAAATTAATAAAAAATGTATAGGTAGTATATAGGATGAATATTGAAAGTAAATCTCTAATGGGATAGGAAACTTTTTTATGATATCAAATGACGGAACGAACAAATCATATGCCTGGTGTTGTTACAGTGCCACTCAGAACAAAGGTTTGCGGGGTAGGCGTCACCCTGAGACGTACCTAAGTTGACAAGTCCCATGTGTCTGTAATTTCACCAGCACCCTTACCCTTCAAAACCGGAAGGCAGTAATGCTAACATTACTGCATGGCGGTAGAAATAGTTGGCAGTACTTCTCTGGACGAACTGTTTCACAAACGTTATCGTAGCATGTCTACATAGTCGCTATTCTCAAATGATAACATGATGTTGTCGTATAGTCTATTATTTATTGTTACAACTTATGAACAGAGCCATGAACAAGCTCAGTACAGACGACTTCAAGGAAATGGAGAAGCAGCTTCGAGACTCCGTGGAACAGGACAGACGGTATAGTCGAGTGAATGACATCAAATGCGACGCTATTTACACTGCTAAGACTTACGAGGAGTTTGCGTGAGTGTGCATGATTTCATTTTGTTAGATTACATAAAAATGAATGATAAATTTTAGTATATCTTAAATTTTTATTGAATTGATATTCAATTATTTTTTATGTGAAATTACTCCACTAGCTTGTTCTAATTATTAAAACAAAGATCGAAAAAAACTCCTTTGATCCGGCCGGTTTCGAACCGACGTCTTCTAGCATACCGTGCCAAACACTACATCAACTAAGCCACGGAACGAACCAGCTGCCCTTACGATTTTCCTATGTGCTTGTTGTCGTGTCTTTGTATTTGGTTTTTCAACGACTTTTTAGTCGTAGCGCCATCTATGAGAAATCTATGAAAGTATTCAGCCAGTTATACCTTTACCGCTACCAGCCCCGGCTAGAAATGTCGCTATTCACTGCATTTAAGTTTTTATTGAATTGATATTCAATTATTTTTTATGTGAAATTACTCCACTGGAAGATCGAACACTTCAAGTATCTTTTTATAGCAGTGAGACTCGTAACTAAATTATGTATAGTATTGTATTATCTGTGATTATGTAGTTATGTTTTTGTGTTCTTCTTAAATGAAATTCATAAATGATCTGTTCTGTTTATTTTATTTTTTATGCAATAGGAATGAAGTTTTTTAATGTTTTATTAATTTACATATAAGGAATATTATTATAACAACATTCATTCTAAGTGTTAATAAAATAAGTTGCTAAAACTGCTACTACGCACGAGAACTGTCAAGAGTTTGGCTCTAATGGCGGCGGCCTAAGGAATGTAGTTGTTTTTCGGGAAGAATGTATTATTTTAGTGTGTGTCTGTAGTTTTATTTAATCAGAAGAGTTTTCACTTTGTGGTCAATCCGGTAAACAGTAATGCATGGTCAATCGCATGCAGTCACGGCTTCAACAGCGTGCGGTTCAACATTGTACATTTCAACAAGCATGCGAATATTATACACTTTGCTTATGTAACTTTTGATATAGCATACGTTTAAAGTTAAATTTATAGGTACAATACATCGAATATATAACAAGAAATAGAGACGAAATAAGGGCCATCCATCTCTGGCAACTCATCAGGTAAATGGACCTTATATCACTTTTAAATAGTGATGAAAGAGACTCAGGCTTTCAAGGCCTCTTAAAAAACCTCGACTAATTTTTAACGCCTCAAGACTAGTCTAGTCTCACCCCTCAAGTCTTGAGTCATAAGACTAAAAGTGGAGACTAATTCTAGTCGAAGTCTTTTAACCCTAGGAAGCTTAAAAGACTTATAGGACTATAACGACTAAAAAGACGAAAACGACTAAAACACCTGGCGCCTCATAACCTCGGGAGTCGCGAGTCATGAGCCGTATGGCGTGATTTTATTTCTAGCCACAAGGTATTTATTTTACGATTTTTATTATAAGTAAATAAACGTGATTATTTACTACATACTACTTACGTCATTTTTATTTATAAACTTCGGGTTTAATAAGACATAAAATAGGTATAAGTCCTTTGCAAACAACTCGAGTCATTTAAGTCTTTTAGTATAACGACTGAGTCTTATTAATAAAAACTTGAACCCCAGTCTTAATTTTAGAGTCGAGTCCTGAAAAATGGTGTCGAGTCGTTATAAAACGCCTTAAAAGACTGAGTCTCTTTCATCACTACTTTTAAATATCAACTCTCGTTTGCGCTGAAATCACAAATTAGAAAGTTGAAATAGTACAGCGCCAACAACTGACCTGTGTGTACGTCTCCGTATATTCCAAAAATATTCTGTATTTATTATAATAAAGATAATATGTATAACAATGGGGGCTGCTCTATTCGGTGGTGCGGGAAAAACAGCAAAACATCTAATTACAAATCAAACGGAATCACATTTCATCGGTAATTAAATATCAAATTTTTAAATTTTCGTCCATTATAGCAAAGCTCAAGTTAAACTGGTAGATTTGAAGGACTACACCCGTCAATCATTTCGAATTCGGGCTGGCCAATCGGAGCGCAGTTATCACCGTAATGATATGGCAGAATAGTTTTCAAACAAATTAAATGATATTTCGTCTGTATTTCTGGTTATATACTCGTTGGTACAATAGCGTAAATAACAATTAGAATTTTATTATAAATTATAAGAATAGGAAGTAAAGAGTAATACAAACATTAGTTAAATTTTACATTTTATGTTATCAAGTAAAAAATGATCAATATTATAGTATAATTGAGTAAACTAAAAAATTATGCATTACCGTGATGTATCTCGACTGGGCTGGGCTAAGGCCTCCCCCTGATCCCTCCACACATCCCGATCCTGAGCTAACTGGGCACAAGCTTTATCGTAGGCGTCCAGTTCGTTGCATTATAAAGCGTGAAACACATCAACCACGCGACATGCGCCCGTCACGCGCTCACGTGTGGTGTGTTGTCGCCCATATAAATTCACGGAATTAGACCCGCCGTGCTGCCGACCCGACGTCTTTCTTCCGTTTTTTTATGTAGTAAAAAAGTTCTTTTATCACATGAAAAACTGAAACCACACGATCGAGTACATCCACTCGATGATGCACATTACATGTGAAATTTTATGACTCGATTTAAGCATAAAAAAGCTTCGACTAAATTCTTCAATAGAATCTTCAAACCTGAGCAAGTTCTTATTTTGCAGATGTGGCCTTATTACAAAAAGGGTGTGTTTTATCTTTCAGAGATCGAGTGGCAACAGCGCATCTTCAGCCTATGAGCAAGAAAGATTTCAACCAAAAAGCGACTCTTGCCTGGAACAAATACGCTACCAAAGAGAAAAACGATGATGAGTGATGAAATTATATATATTTTATAGACAAAGTGTGAGTAGCTCCATCAATACAATCGATGATTCCGCCAACGTCAAGTTAAGGACACGTTTATTTTCAGAATTTGATAGATGAACTTCGATGGTACACTTAACTGAGAAAAGAATCTATAACAACAAAAAATAGAAACATTTACTTACAGAAACAAATTGTTAATTTAAATAAATTTTCAATGTCCTTCGTGTTATTGTTTCAGTTATACAGCCGCTTTTATCTAGTTTATCGTCTTCTAAACTTTGTTGTTTTTAGATTTAGACAAAACGGTAAACATAGAGGTAGTGGTCATAAACTAATTAAATTGTTAATGCACTTCTGTTTTCTTTGATAAAGCCGATAAGCTTAGAGCATCGCAACAATATCAATTATATGTATAAAAATAGGTGACAGTATATTAGTAGGTTGCATGAGGTTTATATTTATCCTTTTTGTCGTACTGGTAGGAGCATAAGGTCATAATAATACTAGTGTTCCTACCTGTGGGAGCATCCAGTAGAAGCACGAGGAAACGGTCAAAAATTCGGGTAGTTCATATTTGGTCTATATGTGACGTGACTTCATCGGATAAAATGAGACAATTTTTGCTAATTTGTTCCATAGCACAGGCAATAACTTTTTCTAATAAATTGTTATATATAGAACAAATGATAACAAACTTTTTTTTTTATGTAATATCGTTATTTATTTTTTTATTTATTTATTCATTTATTTCAGGCAACTAAGGCCCATATAACAAATACCTTACAGACTAACATACATGTTATTATTATTATTGATACATACCTTACAAACTAACATACATATAAAATATTAACTATTTACACGAATTACTATTCGGCGACGTGTGACGCAAACAAGTGTCATGTATCGTTCCTCTGAACCGCCGGAACCTGACACCCTTCGGCCAAAACTCTACCTGCATGAAGGTCGACAGATGGGCCGTTGGGACCCTCACCACAAACGAATTAAAGTTAACGTTGTGGCGAGACTCCAAACGTTCGACCCTCAGGGTGAATTGGGCTTTCAACCGGATATACTCCACTATATCCTCAGACTTCGTGGAGTAATGCAGTCGAGACAGGTACAACTGCGTCGTCGGTATGGCCGCACGAAGCAAGAAGTTCTGTCCCGTTAGAGCTGTGCCACATAGATTTCGGCTGGTGGGTTTCTTTCTTCTCTTCTCCACCTTTGTGAAGCCGTCCTCGTCGCACCTGTCGGTCTGCCTCTGAGATTTGGCACCTGCGATTCCAGAGACAGGCATTCGGGGTTTACTACCGCCCTTTGCAGTTTTCCGCAACTCGGGTTTTGAAGTCGCGGTTCCGCTGCTAATAGTCGCGGCAACAGCGGCGTATGCACGCCCGGGCGATGACGTGCATACGGGTGACGTAACCTCCGAGGCGGAGGGGCGGGCAGGGGGGCACGGTGCATTGACAACAGCAATGACCGGCGACATACGAGCCGACTCAATACTGCCGACGGATGCTTTTCGCGCCCCGCGACGCGTGTTGACGTAGGAGACTGTCGGTGACCTACATACCGAAGCGGGGTTGCGTAACAACGCAACTTCGGCACGTAGCTCACTTATGGAGTTATCCGACGCCTCCAATTTTGACTGAACTTCAGCCAAACTCGACTTCAAGGACGTGATGTCCTTTAACAGCCTGGTGACGTCGACGTGGTCAAAGGTGACCGGAGGCAACTTGTGCAGCTCCTTCGCCACGAAAGTAGGCACGTCGTCCGGATCGGTATTCTTCAAGAATGCAGTAACATCCTGGACACTCTTCAAGCCTCCATCCCTCCGACGAGATGGCATCTGCTGCGCTTTGCCGCAGCTCTGGAACAGCAGCATCTTGCCACTGCAAATCTCATCTTCGTTGAAATTAGATTTGCAGATCTGCTCGATGCTGACTTCATCCATTGTGTCGATGGCATTCTGCACGAATGCCAGAAACTCATTGACAATGAGTTGTTGGGAACACATTGTCACTTACGTACATGCAGCAGCCTAAGCCGCGCAAAATCGCGAATTAAAATAATTCTCACAAAGTAGTGCAGCGCGTCCGTTTCCGATCGCACATTGAACACGACACGACGTTATATATAGAACAAATGATAATAAACTTTTTTTTTATGTAATATCGATGTGATCAACAAATTGTTACGTATCAAAAGTAACTTGGAACTATTTTGGGGAAACGTCTCATTTTGTTCGATGACATCATATAGAACAAATAAGAAATGCGTAATTTTCAGGTTAGTATACTATTCCCAATTTTGATGGCAATTCTTATTATTTAAGTTTTCGTGTATATTATCTTTTAATACTAAGAAATATTTCAGGATACGGAATACTATAATAATACTTTTATATTCGGAATATTAAATACTTCTCGATAATATTCTAGAATATTTAAATAATAAAAATTGCCATCAAAATGAATAAAGGCAACAAAGTACAATAAAGAAAATATCAAGAATTTAGATGACAAAATGACATTAATGACAACTGCGCTCCGATTGGCCTGCCGGAATTCGAAACAATTGATGGGTGTCGTCAATTATTTTACTTCAAATCGACCAGTTTAACTTGAGCTTTGCTATAATGGACGAAAATTGAAAAATTACTTTTTTAATATTTACTTACCGATGAAATGTGATTACGTTTGTTTTGCAATTAGATGTTTTGCTGCGTTTCCCACACCACCAATGGAACAGTCCTCCATTGTTAGAGATATCTTTATTACAATACAGAATATTTTTGGAATATACGGATGGCGCTGTACTATTTCAGCTTTCTTATTTGTGATTTCGGCGCAAACGACAATTTTTAGGGTCCATTTGACTGATAAGTTGCCAGGGATGGAAGGCCCTTGTTTCGTCTCTGTTTCTGGTCATATACTCGATGCTTTTTCCTAAAATTGTAGAGCTGGTATTAATTTTTGTCGTCAATGTCTACATTGCCGATATGGTATCGTGATACAAGCTAGAACTCGGAATAGCATGTTTTCTTTATGATCTAAGTGACGGGACAAACAAGTGGTGCGCGCCTGGTGGTAAGCGACACTTACCATCGGCACTTACAAACGGTACCTACTTACCATCAAGCACACGACTTGTTCGTCCCGTCAATTAATATTATAAAAAAAGAGTTAAAATAAAATTAAACACCTTCGGTTTCCTTCGTGCTTACAACTTTATTAGCCAATTTTTTATTTTATAATTTATGCATATGTGGCGAAATTAAAACTCTCCTATTTGAGCATAAGAATGATTGCAATTGACTAATTTCGGTTGCAGAACCTGAAAAGTCGTAATTTTGCTGATGTGGCCATATACACCCTAGGATGCGAAGTATAATGTAATATTTAATTTAATTTAAGGTGAAACAATCGATGGAATGGTTTCAAGTGTTCCTCTTTTTGTATGAAATTGTTATTAATGCGAATATAAATAGTTTGTCCTTTTGGGAATCGGTCGTAGTGAGAATGTCTGTTTGGAAACTGTCCTTCCCGACCGGAATTATCTTTTCATTTTTTTTATAACATCAAGTGAAGGGACGAAGAAGTCGTGCACCAGATGGTAAGCTACGCGCCTGTCCATAACAGTTACAGTGCTACTCAGAGATTTAAAAATTGCAAAGATCTGAGGGGCACTACCACTGCGCCTGAGACATAAGTTGACAAGTCCCATGTGCAAAACCGGAACACAGTAATACTGACATTACTGCTTGGCGGCAGACTTAGGTAAGATGGTAGTACTACACTGGACGAACTCTTTCACAAGGAGCTCTACTGCTACTGAAACCTTTATTGAAATGATCATAATAGGTACATCTTGTGATTATAATAAAATTTCCCTTTTTTGCAGCCCATTTTATAATATTAACTTGCACATTATTAAGCTTAAATAAATGCAATAAGAGTATAATGTAGTATAAAATATAAATAAAAATAAAAATTATAAATAGTGAAAAATAAATAAAGTAATGAACAGTAACAATTGAGGTAAAAAAATCAAAGTTGAAAAAGAGATAATCTCGTCGTCGGATATTAAAGACCGTTTGGTAACATGGACCTAATTATGGGCTCCTCGAACACGTCATCTAAGGTTAAAAACGGTGAAATTACCTTGGAGAAAACTGCACAGTAAAATAAATGACTGTATAAAAGGTTAGTATATACAAAGTAAATAAGTAAGATTAAAAAAAAAGCATAAAATTAAGGACCAAAAAAATTAAAATTGGTTATGAGTCAGGTCAGTGACGTGCTGGGTCGACGGAACAAGGATGCGTAAGTTATTCTTATCTGTAACAAAGAAAAAAGTGAGAAATTTTTTATGAATATCTTTTTAAAATTTTCTAATTAAGTGTTTATTGATACTTTGCATCACCTTTTTTTTATCAAAAATAAGTGCGCGTTTGACCTCCATCTCACCTGATGGATCTCATGTGATGAGGTCGACGATGTAGCATATACACCTAAATAATGCCTACTCACTCTCGCCTTGAAAAGGTCCAAGTTATACCGTTCGGGGAATACGTCCGCAGGCAGGGAATTCCACTCCCTAGCCGCTAGCCATTTAAATGTGGAAGCGAAACGCTTTGTGCGAATCCTGGGAATATCCACAACATAGGGGTGGAATCCATGGAATTTTCATCGTAATTATAGGCACTTTTTCTTAAAATTGTATAAAAATGTATATAACATTATTATACACACTTGCATAATTGTGGGTTTCATATAATAATAATAATAATAATATAATAACGCACACACTCAACATAGCCCTGCGGGGCTAGTGCGCTAGGGAAACCCTGTGTCGCGGGTGCCATGGACACACACATAGACAACCACAAATTACACCCAAACTCACGAGAGAAATAAATGTAGGCCATACAAATGTTTCTCCCGGCCCCGGAATCGAACCTGAGACCTCTGCGTGGCAGCCCGGCATGGTAACCGTTCGGCCACGGAGGCAGTTAAAAACGAGAAAGAATACAGTATTATTATGTCGCTTCCCATGGCTCGTGGCTTCATGGTCACGCCACACCAGCTCGCACTTTTCATTCACGCGTCATGAGGAGAGAGCCGTTCGTGCCGGCGCGGACTCTCCTGTAAGAGCCTGTCGAATCCACCGTGTGTCGGTAACTTCAAAGGGCCATTATTAACCACTCTTAAAACTCCATAAACTTTATAGCGCACTTCCTTATAGGCTTCAGACGCGGCGGGTGCTGGCTGGTTGTTACCGCTACCTCGCTTTCACAAGATGGCGGAACCGCACGATTGTGTCTCAGGCACCTTACAATTTTTTTATATACTCAGAATATTATAACGTCAAAGTGTTTATGTTATAAATAATATCTCTTAAGGGCGCGTTTGTAGCCGCTTTCGATAGAAATTGTTTTTACATATTGTGAATTTTAGAGCTGCAGCAATTGACAGTCGTTTGAGTGTCCGCGTCCTAGCCACGAGCTACGGGAGTGATTAGCGCTAGCTATTTGGGGTTTTCGTCGCCTATACTCGACCACTGACGCGGCGGCTTCGCGTACAGTGATCGCGCATGGATATGATAAATACGCATTTCGATGTAGATAAATGTTTTATTTCTGATATCGACGACCCCACCGTATAAACGTGTAAAGGAAAAACTGCAACTTTAAGGGAACGATTAAAAACTTAAAAAATAATATTACTCGTTGGTGATTGATACTTAAATACAAAATAGGACCAAATTAAAATTAAAAAAAACATTATATGTTATATATGAAACATAAAAATATTGATAGTTTATCAGAAATTAATAAAAACTCCTTTCAAATTTTTATTCTAGTAAAAATTACTTTGTGGCGGCTATTGGCTTGTGGTGTTTTACACTATTATTCGTGGGAAAAGTTGTATATTTACTTTTAAATGTAACATAATATTACTTTGTTTTACTGTGGATATTAAGATTTATCAATGCGAATATTATATAATATTACGTTACATAGTTATTCTAGTAATTGGTCTTAATTTTAAAGGTGCAAAAATGCATTAGAAATTTTAAAGATTTCTTAAATAATCCTATGAACAATATTACAAAGTTTGTTATAAACATGCAAGAGTTGATAGTACAAAATACATACTTGCAATATTCGTGTGAGATTGTTCATTTTATACTGTCCTTAAAACAAACATTGGAGTACCAAAAAATTATACAATTAATTGGAAAATAATTCTGTAAAGAAATATGAGGTGTATTTTGAGCGGGAAAATCCAACAATGCCCAAAAAAAATAATTACCGTAAAAGCTTTTACACGTTTATTCGGTGGGGACGTCGATATCGAAGACACCATTTGATGACTTGAAGACAGATTTATACAGTGACAGAGGAAGAAGAACCGGAACTTGGAACGAACTGTGCGCTTAAATATATTTTACAAATTTTTTTTTTACAAATTTTAGTGGACGCAGACGTGTACGATAATGTGGATATGTACAACTAGTGGCTACGACTGGTGGCCGCGTACAGCCACTTGACTAGTGACTGCACCTAGTGGTTCAGGGGACCTGCCATAACCTTTCCAATAACAATCTTATTTCAATGTAAGCTTAAAGTAAGCTTATTATAATATTATTCATATTCGTAGTACCATGACGAACCTGTCACCCAGGTAACGTATTATTGCAAAAGTGATAGAAAGAACGAATGATTTCCCAATATTGTCTATTCCTTACTAAAAATAAGAAAGAGAGAACGCTATGTGAATTCTATAATGCCATCTCTTTCCTCTTTGAAGTTCCGAATCGTCACATCGTAGTATAATGTTCAAGTACTTAATGTTATTTACATTCAGAGAATTTTGACTGTTAAAAAAAAGAAAAGTATGAAATACTAAAATCTATTAGAATTACGTTGTTTTCAATAATTTTTCCGCATTTTCACGAAGAAAACTAAACAAAACAAGCTGATAGTCACGTTGTGAATTGGGAATTATAGTCTAGTGTCAACTGTTAGTTTTGCCAAGGAGCATATAGATGACGCTGTGTTACGAAATATACATCGCATATTTTTATTTTTTTAATAAAAAATAAACAAAATATTGAAGAAATATATGTAAATAAATAAGTTAAACTTAACTTTTCATTACAAATGGATATTAAGACAAAAAACTGAAAATAATATTGTTTCCATTGCATACTTTAAGATTGCTAAATTTGATATAAGAGCAATATTGAGTACTTTAGTTGCGTCATAGTACGAACTGAGTGAATGAATAGTCACAAAGCTGCCAATAAAACATCATAGTTTTAACATGACAATCAGAAGCAATACACAACTGAGGCTCACTTTACCCAATTGTCAAAATCAATACGGTTATAACATTGACCTACAATGGGTTATAACCAACTTATCTACAAGATACCCTCCTTAATCAATGAATTACAACAACTACCCTAAAACAAGAAGTGAACCACCAAAATATTAAAAACAAACTAAAAGAATATTTTCTGGAAAAAATAAAGTAAAAGTAATTTGAAATTATTTTTGAGATAAATATATGTAGGTATGCAAATATAATATGTATATTCATTATATTATGTATTATATAGTAATTTAATGTATAAATATATATTATGAATTTAGGTTTCTTTTTACGAACTTGTTTAAAATGCTAAAATAATATAAATAAAATATTTACTAACTAACGTAGTAGAAAAATAACATCCTATTTAATTTATTAACCAGTGTCATTCACACACTCACATCCACATGCAAATAAACAATTAAATTGTTCTCTTCCATCCTCATAACATATCACACAGTCTATTAACACGACCGAGCTACTTACATACACACAAAAACACACACACACACACACACACACACACACACACACACACACACACA
>NW_020653333.1:2170799-2220748 GCF_003589595.1 Hyposmocoma kahamanoa
ACACACACACACACACACACACACACACACACACACACACACACACAAACACACACAAACACACACATTAACACACACATATACAAGCGCAGCCAGACTAACGCCGACGAATTTAGCAATGTACGGGAAAATGACATAATTTATGTTACATTGCATTAACACATGTTTTCTATGATTTTTTATGTTATGCCACGAAAACTCAATGTAAGGTTAAAGTAATATTGTTTTAAGAAGTTGTGGTAGGCACCCAGTTTGACCACCAGAGACGTCCACTAGATAGTGTTGTAAAAACTCGAGTCCGAGAGTCTTCATTTATAAACTAGACTCAAGCCTCGGTGGTCTAAAAAATCCACGAGTTCGAGTTGAGTCGAATGCGAGTCATTTCGAGTTGAGTCGAATGCGAGTCATCGGAGCACGGACGGATCGAATCCAAAAAGAACTCGAGTCGTAAACCCAACTCAAGTTGTGAACAAAACTCGACTCGAAGCGACTTCTACTCTACAAAGTTGTAAGTACGACAAGCAGGGTTCAATTTTACTGAACAGCTACTATTGCACACGAATTAAATAAAATACAAAAACCCAATATGGTGACTTTAAAAACAAGGACCTAATTAATACTTAATTATACCGCAGTAATTGTACTACAGTTTAACACGCCTCACCACAACACCGCTCAGTAGGTACTTACCAGACTCGAGTTCGACTCGTTACATAAACGGACTCGAACTCAAGGGCGTCTCGAGCACTAATGTCGAACTCGAGTCCGTTCGGAAACTCGATAGTATCGTAATACATCGAGTGGTGGAGTCTATGTCTTCATGAGTCGGGTCTTGTGAATTGGAGTCGAGTTAGCACTCGCACACATTTTAGCAAATGTAGACTCCCATACTCGAGTTTTTTTACAACACTACCACTAGTTGTCATTATCCGTAGCCCATTGTGCTGCAGCTTTTACAGTACATATCACATTACGGCCAATGACACAAGTGTGCACACAGTATAAAAAGATCTTCCTATTATAAGAGTGTATTAGTACCGAAATAGCTCTTACAGTGTCTTCTATTCTTTCTTAATCTTCGGGTTGGCCATGAGGATGATGAATTGGATCTTGGTGTTGATGTTTTCTTGAATATGGTGGTTAAATCGTCGATCCGCTTTGTCCGTTGGCATTAATGGCTCGTGGTACCACCCGTATCTGTATTAAGAGATTTTTTTAACATTCATTACACAACAATACGTCCTACTAAAACTATTTTACGCATTAATTGAGAAAGTAAAAAAAGAAATTTTTTTTATGATATCAAGTATTGGTATGAAGAAGTCGTGCGCCTGGTATAACAGCTGCAGTACCACTCAGAGCTTTAAATCACAATTGTTACTGCTCCTAGCACACTTAATGTCGTTTCAAATTGCTGCAGCGAGGAGACGCGATGTTGCGATGCAACATAAAGTTTATCTTTTTCTAATTAAGGTTACATTTAAAAAAAAAACAAAAAGGAAGATGCAGAAGTGGCATAGACGGCGTCGAGCTGGGCCGGGCGGACGTTACAAAAAGTAATACAGGTAATATATAACATACCCTTCAATAAATAAAGTATACCATTCCTTGAATGCATAATAACAGAGTAATAACGTGTCGGTTAAATTTGAAAACCTTGTGGGTAACTCCGTTTTTGGACAAAATACCTTTTTTACTCTTCAAGTGCAATTATCGGGCAATTAAAACTTAAAATATAATTTGTAGACCCGTTTTTCTCGACCTAATTACCGTAGCCATTGTTTTTTCTCGCTTTTTCTAATAACATTGAAATATGAATAACTTTAAGCTAAACTATCAATATGTCTAAATACATTGGAATAGACAAACTAGTTTTCGAGTTATTAAGACACAAATATGTTATGGAAACGGTAGATCTAATTACCGCAGCCACGGATACGGTAATTACAAAGTTCAAACATTTTTAAGAAAACATGAAAACAAAAACTATAAACAACAACTAACAATATATAAATAACTTTGATTTTAATTTTCTTCACTTTTTCTAATAAATGACACCGATTACAAATATTTATTTTTTAACTTTTAAGGTTTTTTGTCGGCAGAAATAATCAAAATGTAAATTATTACACTGTTCTTGTAACAGCTGTGATTAAATTGTAAGAAAAGATTGGAGTAATTTTTAATCATTACCATTAACCAAATATTAGAAACCCTACATTAAATTTATTTCAAAAACCTTGAATGGCATTTATAACATTACAGTAAACCAAATGTAGCAAAATATATAAATAATAAACCAGCTGTGTCTAAATTGTTGGTTTTTACCGTTTCCACAAAATATTTCTTTCTTAATAACTCGAAAATTACTTTGCCTATTCTAATGTCATTTAGACATATTGATAGTTAAGCTTAATGTTGTTCATATTTCAATGTTATTGGGTATATTAAGAGAGAAAAAACAATGGCTACGGTAATTAGGCTGAGGACACCGAAATGGCTAAGGTAATTAGGCTGAGAACACTAATCGTGAGAATGTCCGTAATCATGAAATGTCATATGAATTTATTTCTTTTTATTCAAAGGCAGGCAGCTGCTTATCGACCTATAGGCGGCAGAAACAGGTATTGGGGCAGTGCTTCCCTGGACGAACTCTTTCACGAGGAGCCTTACTGTTACTAGTTCTGTTAACAGAACAGAACTAGTGGAAAAAATCACAGTAGTTCTGTCAACAGACTGTTAACAGAACTAGTGGGAATAAACAACAATTGTCACTCACACAAGATTCTCGGTAACTGGCGCGGGATATTTGCTGTGTGGCCCCAATACCCGCGCTTGCATTACGTTGTGATGATAATTTTCTACTTTCTGCGATTCCTCTTCTGACGCGTCCAAGAACTGGTCGTGAGCCGCGTAGAACTTGCTGGTCACCGGGACCACTGGTTATATTTATAGATTTTACATCTGATTATAAACAGTACTTCTAAGCCAAAGACTAAAGCATATACTTACAACCGAATTTAGGCCGATAAATGTTGTAGTTTCTGAAATGCTTCACTTCCCTGTGGATAATCGCATTGACCATGTTGATGTCGATGGGTTTCCTGGCGCCGAATGTACATTTGTCTCCCATCTTGATTGCCTAAATATATGAGCTAGGTTAGAAAAATGGAAGGGAACCACGAGAGAATTATTCTTATGAGAGAATCGATCGAACACAAACAATTTTTTTTTTATTAATTTCTGTTTTTGGTTTTAACGAGTTTTTACCGCAGCGCCATCTGTTATAAATCTATGAAAGTTTTTTCTTCACTCTGTACCTTCACCACAGATTACTTAATAACATCGCGTATATAACCAGAAATAGATACGAATTATTGGCCATCCATACCTGGCAACTCATCAGTCAAATGGCACTGATATCACTTTTAATCAGCTCTCGTTTGCGCTGAAATCACAAATTAGAAAGCTGAAATAGTACAGCGCCAACAACTGACCTGTGTGTACGTCTCCGTATATTCCAAAAATATTCTGTATTTATTGTAATAAAGATAAATATCTCTAACAATGGGGGGGCTGTACCATTCGGTGGTGTGGGAAAAACAGCAAAACATCTAATTACAAAACAAACGGAATCACATTTCATCGGTAATTAAATATTAAATATATAATTTTTCAATTTTCATCCATTATAGCAAAGCTCAAGTTATAATGGTCGATTTGAAGTGAAACAATTGACGACGCCCGTTAATTGTTTCGAATTCGGAGCGCATTTGCAACGTAATGATTTGGCAGAATAGTTTTGAAACAAATTAAATGACATTTCGTCTCTATTTCTGGTTATATACTCGATGGATGTAGCCACACATTGACATAAACAAAGAACAATTGGAATTTAACCAGAAAATAGGAAGTCAAAAATATAACAAAAACCGGATTTATTTCCACTATTTCTTTTTCCTTTTGAATTTTGAACTTTAAACTCGCTAAGCAAGATGTGTGGCGTATGCGGAGTCGACATTACAATCTATAGCATGCTTGCAGCTTCCATGGTGCTTAAGCGGTGCCGGCAGTGCGCGACAACCTTTCAAGGTTTTTTTTATGATACGAAGTGATGGATAAGATAAGATGAACAAGTCGTGCGCCTGATGGTAAACGACACGCATGTCCATAACAGTTGCAGTGCCAGTCAGAACTTTAAATCGTAAAGGTCTGAGGTGCACTGCCTCTGCGCCCATTCCCCTGAGACATAAGTTGGAAAGTCCCATGCGCCTGTAATTTCACGAAAAAAAGTTTCATCACGATGTCTTCCTTCACCGAAAAGCTCACGAAGTGCAAGCCGGTTCGAATCCGACCCGCGGCCTCTGCATGAGAGGCGGTAGGTCAAACAATTAGGTTACGACGGCTTATTTTTCTCTTATTAAATCGTTATTATCTTCACGATACCGAGTTTTCTTTTTGCAATCAACGGCCTAGCAGCTTAATTATTACGTAAATACGTAAAGGTAAATTAGATATAAGCTTATTTTCGCCTAAAGCATATGTATTTACTAAAGCACAACTATATAACTTACCTTTTTAACCGTTAACACAAGAATTTAAAATATAAAAATAAATAAAATATTAGAAAACCAACCGCCGCCGCCGCGGCATCATTTGAAAAGTTTATGTCAATAAAATTTCATGTCACTGTCATTATTTGTCACTTTGTTGTAAAAAAAACAGAGTTTTGTAATACTTATATAATAATAAGGCGAGGCGAGAGTCTAAAATGGATATCTAAAAAAGTAATAATAATAAATACTGCATTTGATTTCGGTCCGTAAGTGTGGTTCAAATCAGCCAACAGGCTGAGAACGAAGGAAACAATAATAATAATAAATAAATGTAAGGTGAATATTAGACAAGTCACATTCATTGCTCTGATCCTAAAATAAGTAGCTAAAGCACTTGTCCTTTGGAAATTGAGACCCGCGACAATATAGAAAAGTTAGGATAGTTTTTCTCATCGAGTTTGGTCATGTACTTGATGGTTTTTCAACACTAACCCACTGTGGCAGTATCTGTGTGAGCGTTACTGCGTTCCGGTTTTGAAGGGTAAGCATGCTGCTAATCCGGCGACTCCAGGACTCTGCCCAATCCACGAATAAATCGAATAGCGAATGTCACGAATTTGTCGAATCCTGAATTTGTCCTGTACCCAATGATCTTATATACAAAAAAAAGGCAGATGTGTTACTAGCATCCACGTAGTGAAAACTCGAATCTCAGTCAAATGACCGACCTTACGATCAATCTGCGTCAAGCAAAGTCGACGAATTTGACATTTGTAGATTGCGTCATTTTATTCAAATTTCAAGTAAAAATGCCGTCGTGTGTATTTAAAAAACACACTAATTACCATGTTAAAGTAAATCAGACACAAGGAATTACATACCACGCGTAATTTAGATAAAATAAGTAGGTTATTGCCAATGATTTAATATGTGGAGCATAGCCTGTATCGAACAAGGGGTAAAATTACAAGTCCCATATACTCGTACTTGTCAACTTTATATTTCAGAGTGACGGGCGCAGTGGGAGTGCACCTGAGATCTTTGCGGTTTAAAGCAATGAGTGGCACTGCAACTGTTATAGACAGGTGTGTAGCTTACCGCGTGACTTGTTCGTCCCGTCATTTGATATGGTATAAAAAAAAAAAAGAACGCGGTGGTTAAGCGTGCACAGGAACTAAAGGTAATCTCCGGAACCGAGAAAGAGGGGTAGGTGGTTTGTTTGGGTCAAATCAAGGCGTGACCGCCTTAACCTTTTTTTTTAGAAAAAAAAATCTGTTTTCGTTGTTTACATCCATAGATTTTTGTATCTCAGAAAACAAACATGTTTATATGTGTAGCAAACACGTTTTAATTTTTTTGTTATTATTTCAGTGTAGATCCAAATAAATGCTTTACTTGAAAGTAATACCATTATGTTTCTAACTCTTATGTTCAAACAACCTTTGAACATTCCACTCAGCAGGCGAACGACCAAAAATAGACTGCAAGAAAGTGCTTCAGAAGCACTACTCAGCAAGACCAACGACCGAAAACCAGGCTGCAAGATAATGCTTCAACGGCACTTTACACCGACGAGACACTTAGATTTTAGAGGTATTTTTTGTAATGGTGTGTGTTCAAGCAACCTTTGAACAATTCACTCAGCAGGCGAATGAGCCAAAAATAGACTGCAAGAAAGTGCTTCAGCAGCACTACTCAGCAAAATGAACGACCGAAAACCATGTGTGTAAATGTAAATTTGTATATACAGCAATTAATTTAGGTATTATTAAAATTAGTATTTCAACGTCTGGAGTTTGATTTATCTCCTGCTAGCATCTCACAATGGCCAAGACACCTTTAGCCATCAGAAGATCGGTCTTGTGTGTCTGAGAGACCAGCAGTGGGGTAATCCATCCTTGTACACCCTTGTTTCCTCCCACCGACCGTCTGTTCCCTTAGGTCTCACGGCGCAGATATTCTGTACTTATTTATATATTTGTTTTTGTAATAGTGTGTGTTCAAGCAACCTTTGAACAATCCATTCAGCAGGCGAATGAAAGAAAGTGCTTCAGCAGCACTACTCAGCAAGACTTACTTACTGTACTTACTTATTATTTGTTCAGCATACTTGTATGGTAAGTCTAGCGTCTGTTACTTAGGGTGATAAGCACACACCTATGGGCGCTAGGGTTATTTTTGTCCATCGAGTATATAACCAGAAATAGAAACGAAATGTCATCTAATTTGTTTGAGAACTATTCTGCCATATAATTACGATGACAACTGCGCTCCGATTGACCAGGCTGAATTGGAAACAATTGACGGGTGTCTCGTCAATTGTTTCACTTCAAATCGACCAGTTTAACTTCAGAAAATTAAAAAATTACACTTATGTAATTATCGATGAAATGTGATTCCGTTTGTTTTGTAATTAGATGTTTTGCTGATTTTCCCACACCAACGAATGGAACAGCCCCCCATAGTTAGAGATATTATCTTTATTACAATCAATGCAGAATATTTTTGGAATATACGGAGACGTACACATAGGTCGGTTGTTGGCGCTGTACTATTTCAGCTTTCTAATTTGTGATTTCGGTGCAGACGAGAATTCATATTTAAAAGTGACATAAGGTCCATTTGTCCCGATGAGTTGCCAGGGATGGATGGCTCTTATTTCGTCTCTATTTCTGGTTATATACTCGATGTTCTTGCCATACCTTATTACGTTCATTCCTGTACAGTTTGTCGACGATCACTTAGACATCAAGGACGTACAGACATGCACTAAAGTGCACAACACTTTACCACGCATCCATATTCGCTGCATAAATTCGTGCTGTCAATCTATTCACATCCATCCAAATAAGTCATCGGCCCAATAAAAAGCGGCAAAATAAAATGACATAACTTCTTCAAAATATATTTGTTAAAAAAAATTAAAGCACTACTAATACAGAAAATACTAACAATACTGATCTCTATTAAATGGCAATAACATTATAAAATTAAAATTTAAAAATAATAAACACTAACTTATAAAGTAATATTATTAGTTAGTTTACTATAAAATAAACAATAGTAATATTTTATGAGGGGTCTCCACAAATTATAGCTTTCTTCTTTATAACCGACTTCAAAAAAAGGAGGAGGTTCTCAATTCGACGGTTTTTTTGTATGTATGTTACGCGATAATTCCGGCCCATTTGTGAACCAATTTTGATGATTCCTTTTTTGTTGGAAAGAGTACCTCAGTAGTGTTTCAATTTAAATTTGAAAAAATATTCCAGTTCTAAGGGTGACAAACTAGGGGATGAATGACTTATGAGGTCGATTTTTTTGTACTCTGTACTGAAATTGTTTCTGGGTTATTAATATCACTTTTTAATTGTTTGTAACATAAAAACCTGCCAAACTTTTTGTTGCCAGGACAACGAAAAGTTTCAGTGGCAAATTTTTGTGTTTCTCTTTGAAATTTTAAAATTTTGAAAGACAAAGGGAATTTCAAATCAAAAGCATATTTTAACCAAAATTCTACAAATTGATGATAACGTATCTAGAAATGTTTAGATTTAAGATTATGTAAAATACCACTAATCGTCGTGGATATTGCTAATCCGTGTATGTAGCATTGGTAAATGGAGGCCTACGCCCAGAGATGGGCTTTCCAGTAAATTTTAAATCGCATATTTAAATTTGAAACTATAATTCTAATTTAATTTTAATTTAATCCACTTTCATTTAATTTTAATTTTGCATGTTTTGCATAAATAGAATTTTGTTTTTGAAATATTTTTTTGGAATAAAGACATAAGCCTTTATTCCAAAAAAATTTAATAAAATTTAATAAAAATTTAATAATAATAATAATAATAATATTATTATTATTAAATTATCGAAATGGAAACTCATAATGCAATGCTAGTTACGCGTAATTGCACTATCCCCGACGAATACAGCTTTTTTTTGTATGGTACCTAGAGACAGTACAAATGTCGTGCGCCTGGTGTTAAGTCCACACCTGTCCATAGCAGTGGCAATGTCACGTTTTTGTAGTAATGTTCACATTATTGCTGAATCCTTCAGATTTTTGATACCTAGATTGTCGGATTACGATGAACAGACTAAATTTCTTAATGTTAATATTAATTTGTTTACCTGATTACCTGTTAACGCAATAAAACCTTTTTGCTTACGCTGTATTGTTATTACATAAACAAATTAACGATGCATTCACACTTACTTAAGCAAGGCCCAGATAATGCCGGGTTCACAAAGTCTTTCACTCGCGTTTTTCGATTGCTTGCGTTGGATGGGTACATGGCGTAGAAATCTTCCATCCGCTCAAAGGTGTTCACGAGTCTTCCACTTTGCGTTGTGGAGAGTTGTATTGGACGCGTGGACGCTATTGCTCTGTAATTGGCCAGAAGTGCTGTCCTCCGCAAACGTTCCCCGTTGCTTGCGTGGAAATATCAAGCTTCCTAGATATCAAATGCACGCAAGGCAAAGAAATCCAACGCAAAGCAAGCGCCCGGCGCAAGCGAGTGACTCGTGAACAATGCTGCCTGCCTGTGTACGCGACAGATCTTTGCGTATGTGCGTAGCGAGTCACGCAAGCAAGTGAAAGACTCGGGAACCCGGTATTAGATGACAAACGTTAGGTGCGGTTTCAACACGGTTTAACAATAAATAGCGCGTCTAACGCTTGTTATGTTAATCGGCTCTAAATAGCGACGATGTGATAGTGTATTATTTCAATTTAAAGATGCGGTCATGATACGCCAGAGTGGTAGAAGTGTGCACCAAGTAATAAAACTAATAAAAGTATATGTATATCGTCACCAAATTAAGTCAATTTGTACCAAAAAGTATCTTTTATTGTTTTCTGCTTTTAGGGTTCGACATGAGGATAATGACTTCAATCTTGGTGTGGATACTCTCCTGCCGATGATGGTTAAACCGTCTGTCGCCTTTCTCCATTGGGACTAGCGGCTGGTTGTACCACCCGTATCTGTGTAAATGACAATGAAATGAAAATGATAAAAAAATATTTCAGAGAGTACAGTAAGGGCGCATTTATTCCACACGTGTGAATCTAACTGTCAAGGCAAAATACGCTCTATTTATTTCGCTTTTACGTTTTAACTTTGAGCGTCCTGGGCGCGCGGGCGATACTGGCTTGAATTTGGTCTACGCGGCGGCCACCCGACAACCGCGCGGTTGTATTATTCAGAGGAATTTGAATATTATTGCCTAGTAAATAGAATTCAGATTCGTCATTAATGTACGTCAAAACATGATAACTGGGCGGTCGCCGCGCGGCAACTTTCGCGTCGTATAACTGGGCGCTTACATGTCCACATAGTGTTAGTAGTTGCTTACAACTATGTTATCAGAATGCAAAGTGTTCATTTTCATGAACAAGGATGGACATCCAATACTTAAGGATTGGGCTGTCCATCCTCTTTGCTACCACTTTTAGAAGACTGTTGGAGTTGCTCCTCATTCTGACCAACAGGGATGCCACTCTCCTGTGAACGACTGCCTGAAACCACCAATCCTAGCCTCCGAGAACTTATCTGAGGCTGTAGCGCTTCTAATGTCGAGAAAACGCAAGGCACTGTGGGTTTTTTCTTTAATAGACACTTAAATATCAGTTGCTCCATACGTTTATTATGTACAGTTGATCTTAGTAAAGCAGTTTTTATGAACGAGTCACAATGTAGGAAATGAAATTATTTTTCCGGATTTAAATTGCGTATATTTGCTTTTTCAAACAAACCGACGTTTCGGGCCCTTTATAGGTCCCATGGTCACGGTTGATAACCGTGTCTAATTACGCATATAATCCGGAAAAATAGTTTCATTTCCCATGTGTAACAATGGCGAAAACCTAAGAACTCGATACGAGTCACAATGTCTTGTATTTTATTTCTTATGATACTCAGTGACGGGACGAACAAGTGGCACGCCTGGTGGTTAGCGACACTGTCCACTGTCCATCTCATATTACTGCTTGTAAGGGCAATATTACCTTGGACTAACTCTTTTACAATGAGCTCTACTGCTACTTTAAATATAAGCCTCTGTAACCTCGAAAACGCCAGGAAGCGCTAATGGCCCATGAAAGAGATTATAAAGGGAAGCCTTCCAATCACACTTAAGCGAAAACTTCTCGATACGAGTGTCCTGGCCATCCTAATCTACGGTGAATGCATTTTTCTATCGAAAAAATCGAGCGATACCGGGATTGACGAAACTTTTAAGTATAATAGGAATTTTGTTTCACATCGAAAAGAGAAACCTAGTATTGCGGGTGTCATGTATACACAAATAGACAACCACAAATTACACCAAAACTCACGAGAGAAAGATATGTAGGCCTTGCAAATAATTGCCCGTGCCTGGGAATCGAACCCGGGACCTCTGCGTGGCAAACCGGCATGGCAATCGTTCGGCCACAGAGGCAGTTAAAAAAAAGAGAAGGTTCTGAATTCGATAGTATTTTTTTATGTTTATGTTACGCGATTATTCTGACATTAGTGAACCGATTTCGCCTCTAAGGATGGCAAGTTAGGGGATGAATCCGGTTTATTGGATTCCACCCACTTTCCGTTAACCAATTGCAATAAAATTCGGCAAACAGATGTAATTCCACACACTTGAGGTCCGTTTTTTTATTATAAATATAGCTATAATTATATTCAAGAAGCCTCTTCCACATTTCGACAGCAGTTTATGGGAAAAACTAAACTTTAGGTGTGAATGCATCGAAATATCCGACCACTAAAAATAACGCATCACAAAATAAAGACAGTCTAGGCCAGAAGCATGGAGTATATAACCAGAAACAGAGACGAAATGTCATTTAATTTGTTTGAAAACTATTCTGCCAAATCATTACTGTGACAACTGCCAATGTCCAATGGGAGCGGACAGCCCGAATTCGAAACATTGACGGGTGTCGTCAATTGTTTTCAAAATGACCAGTTTGACTTGAGCTTTGCTATAATGGACGAAAATTGCAAATTACATATTTAATATTTAATTACCGATTAAATGTGATTCCGTTTGTTTTGTAATTAGATGTTTTGTTGTTTTTCTCACACTGCAGAATATTTTTGGAATATACGGAGACGTACACACAGATCAGTTGTTGGCGCTGTACTATTTCAGCTTTCTAATTTATGATTTCGGCGTAAACGAGAGTTGATATTTAAAAGTGATCTATGGCTCCCTTGCCTGATGAGTTGTCAGGTATGGATGGCACTTATTTCGTCTTTATTTCTGGTTATACAGTGTGTTGATTTGCATTCTCGTCATATTTAAGAAATTAATTTAGCATTATAGAAATAATGCTAAATCATCTAAAAATATTTGAAAAACTATTTTGTTCAATATTCTGGCTAATTGTATTTAGTAAAGTTTTTCAAAATTGTCTCAAGTCGTATGCACCACGCAAGGGCAGTGACCTCTCCACCCGCTTCACCGAGCGATGCGTAATCTTTCTCGATCGCTTATTTACCTATTTTTTAATTATGATTATGTACTATGTATTGTTATAATTTACTATTTATTTACATTAATTAGAAAAGTTGACTGAAAAAGTTTTTTTGTAACTTAGATTTGGCACTTACAAACTTTAGGTTACATGAAAGTATTGCTTAGAAGTACCTGTCTCCACAGCTGGTGGTGGCTCCGGTACGGAGAGATGCATAGATTCGCACGTGAGTTTCGTTTCAACATAAGACTCCAAACTTTGAAAGCAGAAACTTCGACATTCGTATCCTCCGCGTAAACTAAACGTTTCACATCATGCCAATAGACTAGACACGCACTTGTACTTGATGGATTATGCAGGTTCTGGTGAACCTGGTAGCGGTTCTGTTTTGCACTACTAACTCTTGTTTACATGCCAAACCACGTGGAATTTCGTGACAGACTAGAATAGAATGTATGCGGGATGTAAGCGTGACGTAGACACAGTACGGGAAGCAAGGTCGCCTAATCTAAGGTCGATACGACACTCCCCCGCACCCCACCACCAAACAGATCTAAAATGCGTTCCGGCGCATTTAAGGTCATTGTTTAAAATGTTTGCCGGTACCTATGGCAAGAGCTGTGCAAGTCAATGACCTTTGGATCAAATTTGTTTACCGCAGTTAAATAAAAAATTTACGAAAATTTTTTTCGATTTATTTTTTCAGTGATTTGGGTTCAGTTTCGGACACAGAATGACCTATGTAAATATGGCGAGAATGCAAATCAACATATTGTATATTCGATAACCAGAAGCAACCACTTACACGTGAGACTCTGTAACGGGCGCGGGATATTTGGTACGCGGTCCTAAAGATCGCATCTGTGACACATTGTTGTGGTAGTTGTCGATTTTGTTTTCTTCTTCTTTACATGCTTCTTGATACTGGTCGTGGGCAGCATAGAATTTACCCGTCAACGGAATTGCTGGAAGTATTTGTAGATTTCAAAAGTTAATAATTTACATCGAAACTCTCACCAAGTTGCAGAAATTTTAGAAAACTTATTTTTAACAATTGATTTATTACATATCGCGTGGCGAGTAATATACATACAAGTAATATATATATACACATACAAGCCGCTCTGCTAAGTTTGTATAAAGTTTTTATACGATGTTAAAACTCACGTCTTGGCAACGTATAACTTACCTCCGAAGTTGGGCCGATAGATTTTGTAGTTTCTGAAATGCTTCACTTCTCTGTAGATGATCTCATTGAGCATGTGGATGTCGATGGGCATCCTAGTGCCGAATGTACATTTCTCCCCCATATTGATTTCCTAAATATGCGCAGATACATGAGAATGGAGTTAGATTGGATAAGAAAAAATTAAAAGAGGCATGAAAGACATACAAGCATGACGGTCAGAAATTTAAATTAACTTCCTACCTAAATAGTTTGAAAATATGAATATGTAGAGCATTAGTAGCACTTCGTTAAGCCGGTTTTTTCGAATTATTTTATAATTTTACAGTCCACTATCTAGCGTGGGGATTTTACACACTTAATACAAGAAAGTAGTTAATAGACAATTGTTGCTGATGAAATCGGCGTTTTATTTTAATTAAATAACAGTTTCTTCGATTAATTATTTATTATTATTTGTAAAACAATATTTCCATATTAAAATGAATTATGGAACATCCACGAACAACTTATTTATGCTTCATTTAAATTAAAAGCGTTTTTACAAACACTCTTTAAGGGTGCCTTTAAACTAGGCGTTTATAGAAACATTTCAGTGGTGCCACTATTAATGTTTATATTAAACAAGCGCAGCTGCAGCAAGTTATTTTAAAATACACACCACTTAAGGCTCAACTCACACTGACGCAGAGCCAAAGCATCGTGTCACGTTCTGTTTTTCAACTGCAAAGCGAGTCGTCTCGCGACGACACTCGCATTGGTGCGTCCGGATCACATTTCCATGTTTGCATAACACAAATTTGTACCTTAATAATGGGAAAATAGAGATGAATGCTATTGGCGAAAAACATGACGCATCGCGAAGTTTCGACTCTGCGCCAGTGTGAGTTGAGCCTAAGTTAAGGCAACATTAACTATAGCATATTAAAGGTAGCCAAAATTAACTTTGGAAATGCACACAGCATTGTTTGAAACCTTATTTGTATCCTTAATAATATGATCACAAAAATTGCTCAGTTTTGGTCCCCTAGATCGCGATGATGCCAAGTATGCGGGAAAAGCATCACGATCTACAACCGAACAAACTGCGCGTTAGCGCGACTCTGAAGGGGGCGGGAGGTAGTGATCGGAAAGCTTTCGAAAGCTTACAGTATTTGCTAGTGAGCATTTAAAATTGTTCACCAAAATTAGGCTCCTCGCGCGGGCAATTGTTCTTGGTTCGTTATTACTTTATATTAGACTGTTTAATTAATCATTGAGCCGTACTGAGCATGTGGGTCTACCAATAAAATTCAAAATATGGTTCAATTTTTTTTCAATCATGAAAACAAGTTTGAGACACGGCGTGGAAGTGTCACCAAAACTAGAAATCGGGACTAAAAAAACATTAAAAATATGCTATAATATCGACGTAGGATTTTTTCTTTGGTGGCTCTAGGTGAAGATTTAGGTATACTTGGTTACAAAAAATATTACATATCTATTTTGGCAACTTATACTACAAGTTTCGCCGACGCCGCGCAAAAATCACAGCTAAGAAATTACTCACATGTTGAAAATGCCTGGTAATACTATTATTATGTTTAAGCATACTAAATTAATATTTGATATTCAAAGATATATATAAAGATTTGATCCTCTTTTTTATTATTGGTATTTTCTTTTAACAATTGATGACATTTCTAACTATATCTTTTGATATTGATCTCCTAATAAATATTGGTTGCGTGGTTGCGCCCTTCTTTCAGTAGGTTAGGTTAGTTTATGAAAAAGCAGCACGAGTCGAATGAGCGAAGGGAGCGTGCCGCCGAAGCGGCCAGAGAGTGACAAAAGCCAATTCGATTGCGTTTCCGAAAATGTTTTCAGGTCAAATTATTTTATAGTTAACATAGTATTAGTCTTAGAATAATAACGCATATTCTAAGGTATTAGTACCTATACAAATAAAATCAACATTTACTTAGTTTTAAAAATAAGTATCTAAATTTTATTTATAATGTTCATTTGTGTTAGGTTTGAGGCCCAACATAAAACTATCAAAGTTGTACAATTTATACAAATAAAACATTTTTTGCGTAGCTCAAAATAAATTAAAATATCCATTGATTTAATTTATTTTATGTTTCAAAGAAAGAGGATCAATCATTAAAAAATATGACCGTTTACATTTTCTTGCCCGATGCTTTTGCAAATTTAAAATAATCATTTAAATACTTGCCACTGTATTTACCTAAATCACAAGTAGATAAATTACAAATAAACAAGATCATATTGAGTAGCTTATAAGGTCAAGGATCTGACTATGAACCGTTAGGAGTCGAGGAGGCTTAACATAGATATACTGGCTTTTGGATAGGACGATGATGAGTTAACTTACCTCTATATGTCTTTAACACAAGTCATTAAAAAATAATTATGAAAGAAATACAAAAAAATTTCACGCCGTTCACATGCGCGTTCAAAATATTTGTATCGTTTTCTTTGCGGTACCTTTTAAGCCTGTATCAGTTTTGTAAAAATAATATAAAAATTAAATTAAGGCGATCGACGCCATTGTCAGAATGTATCTCCATATCTTAGACTATGGAAACCAAAATAATTTTTTACATGTCACTGACGTTGCTTGTCGATATTTAGTAAAAAGTACTAGTATGTATATCTTCAGCCTGGAAAAAAAAATAAAAAGATATGTATTATATCTAAAAGAAATAAAAACAATATACGTTTATGTATTTTTCTTGGAGGATTCGCTCTGGACCTTTTGGAGGGAAAAGTGTTGTTTTTATTTTGACTTTTAATTATTTTGTGAAATCTAGTTTAAAGTGGAATAGGATAGTGCTATTGTGCCTTAATCGAAGATTAAAACGCGAAATTATACGAATCTCGAACTAAAATACCCTTATCGGCCCGTTTTAAGGAATCCCGAGTCAATCTAAGCACGCCGCCTCAAATTGCCTATCCTCTTTGTGGCGGCCATATTTGCAGAAACATAATTAAACTTCATGTTTAGGCTGATGGCTTTGCCAAAGCCTTCATAAATAAAAAAAAAATTTACTTGGAGGATGGAAAAAAGTAAATCTAACGTATTTTAAGTTTTTTTTTCTTTATGGTTTGTGGCCCGGTTGCTATTTCCATACTCTAAGAGCGGTTACACACGGCGATTTTTAGCAGCGATGCAAACGCGATACAGCAGCGATGCAGTCGCTAATCGTTTACCTTTCGCATGCAAGTGCGCGATTGCATCGCTACACTTGGAATTTATAGTTTAGAAAATTTTGCAATCTTAAAGTGGTGTAAACAACAGTATATTTTGGAGCCGATAATTTTGTAATAATTTTGTTATATTGTATTGATATGTGATTGCATTTATGTTTGATGACTCATGACATAGTCGCTGCCAATCATGTAATTTTATTTAGTCTTTTTATTTTCTTTTTACCTTAAAGTGTGCCACTATGTAGACTATATGATAGAGCTGTGCACAGCTGTTATAGGAGTGCAAATTTACTTTCTGTTATATATTATCATATCTAATATTATAAATATTTATATTAATTTGTATTCTGTAGCTGTGCCAAGAAATAAATAAATAAATAAATAAATAAATAAATAAATAGGCGATTGCATCGATGAGGTTTTCAATTCGACTGTAGTTTTGTGTGTAAGTTACGCGTTAAATTTAAAGAAAAATTCCACCTCTAAGGATGACTCTATGCATATAATGAGATAAACATAACTCAAAAATAGCAAATGTGACCAGAAAAAATATTAAGATTATTTTTTCGAATTAACGTCGTACCGGCCAGTCGTCAAAAGCGACTTTAGCTCAATTCAGACTAAATCATTTCAAAAATTTATAATTTGCCACTTTCCAATTTTTAACCAACTTCAAAAAAAGGAGGAGGTTCTCAATTCGACTGTATTTTTATTTTTATGTATGTAGTTACGCCAGAACTCTGCGCGGCATTTGTGAACCGATTTTGATGATTCTCTTTTTGTGGAAAAGAGTACCTCAATATTAGTCCCATTTAAATTTGAAGAAAATATTCCACCTCCGGATGGAAAACCGGATGAATCCGGTTTCGCGCACTTTCCGGTAACCGATTTTAATAAAACTTTGGAAATAGGAATTACATATTCCACGAACTTTTGAGATCTGTTTTTTTTTATAAAAAAGTTATAATTATTATTCATAGACTGATAGATGAGTGTATCACAAATTTATATAAAGCACTGTAACAGTTTTAAGCTACTCATAGACTTAGTATGCTATAATGATGTGGTGTTATATACTTACCATAAATCTATGATACGAACTAGTGAACCCTGTCATCGTCATATTGATCATTTATGTAACTAAATATCAATTAAATTAAAATTAAAAAAGTCCATTAACAACTGAGAGGACAGAATTTCCATAGTCTACATTAGTTTATGTCACTGTTACGTAATAAAAGGCATTAAAATACGAGTGTGGGTTTATTTAACTCGCTGTCGGCTCGTTTCACAAAACTGCTTATACACTGCTTTATCTATACACATGTTATAGGCACTCTATGATGTGTTCAGGAACCGCATGTTACGACAGGTGAAATGGCGGCAAATTAAAAACTTTTCTCACGCATGTCCTTAGACTATTCCTTTATCTTTTCCATCCTCTAAGCGTATGTCACACAACCGTTTTTATTTAATTCATATACAAACTAGAATCGGCTTCGGCTATCATATCGTTCGATATCAAGTAACCTGTGAAATTGTCAAAATTGTTTGCTATTGACATTTCATTTCGAATAAAACTTCATCTCGACTGATATTAGAATCGAGGTCGAATCAAATTGTTTGTTTTTCAGAGACGTTCGAAATTTGAAAGTAATAATAAAATCGGATTTGATGTTATTATGAAGAAATAATAACATTCTCACTTTTTTCATCCTCGTAAGATTTTCACAGATAACAAATTTGTTCTAACAAAACAGTTTATCTTTATGCTGGTCGTAATGTGCGGTTATAGAACACATCATAGAGGGTTTATGATATGTGTGTAGATAAAGATTAAAAGACAATTGTACTCCAAAAACTGTACGTCATTTCCATAAGCTCTTGTTGACAATTTGAATTGGTCGTTTTAAATAGAAAACCACTGTCAAACTTAGACATGTTAATTAAACTAACGGATAATTCACGTACTTACTGAGTGACTCAGAGAAGTAGATTCTTCAAAATAACACTATTTTGATTTAAATAAAAACTAGCAATTCTTTAACAGTCACTTTATTATTAATCAAAAATTAAATTACTACAAAAAATACAATTAAATTAAATTTAAAAATAACAACACTAATATAAAAAGTAACTGTTTAACCCGAAGGGCATTGTTAACTATAAAATTACCAAATAAAATGGAATAATTATCGTATACAAATCATTATTTTAAAATATGTTGTGTATAACTGCCTCCGTGGCTGAACGGTTACCTTGCCGGACTGCCACGCAGAGGTCCCAGGTTCGATTCCCGGGCCGGGAGAAATATTTGTATGGCCTACATTCATTTCTCTCAGGAGTAATTTGTGGTTGTCTATGTGTGTGTCCATAGCACCCACGACACAGGGTTTTTTTCCCTAGTGCGGGACTATGTTGAGTGTGTGCGTTATTATTATGTATGTTATTATTATTATTATTATTTATACAAAGGAAGGTTTTTATTACACGCGAAATACAACTGAAAATTTATACTTATCCTTTTAAGTACTACGTCACAGTTATGCGTTATGATATCCGTTGATACGACAAAACAGTAGAAGTGAAAGAACCCGACAGTGTTTACCACTTGGGGTGAGGCCAGACGAGCGTAATTTTTTGAGTTGCGAGTCGTATTTCTTGAGTCTCGTAACTTACGTTCGAATGAAATTCGGTTGGGACGCCAGATGTATTTTGAAATGTTTGTATGTAATAGTAGAATAAGATCAAGTAGGATAACTCCCGCCTGTTCAATACCTCACTAGGAGCGTGGGGTTAATTCGATTACTATTTTAGTAGTACATACAGGTTGTAAACATAGTTTTCGAAAACTTATAGTTTTTTGTCACAGTGTTTTGGTGCTATATTGAAACAACCTATGTTAAAATGAAATACGTACACATTGATGTTTGTATAGCAGCATTGGTACTTCGATTATAGCAATATGGGTACGAAAGAGGAATGAATACGAGATTGTACATATATGTAATAATTTATTTATAAATAAAAAAAAATATTTGACACAAAATTATAATTTTATACAATAATAATAACTCGCATAAAAATGCTATAATAAAAAAAAATACAGAGAAAAGAAAACATACTAATAATAATATAAAAAATGTGTCAGACAACCACACTAATTACTTGATCTCAAAGTAAGTAATTCCCTTTACTATGGGTACCAGAGCAATGAAATTAATCTGGAGCACTATCCAGACTACGCAGACCTCATTTTTTTTTTTTTTTTTTATACCTGACAGGCAAATGACTCCACTCCACCTGCAATACCCATAGTGCTAACAACTGGGCCACCAAAGTCGTCAGATAAACAAATACATAAATAAAATACGCCGCCAGCGTAATCGAAGCCAAAAACGAAAGCGTGGATAGATCCACTATAATTTTTTTCAATTTTTTTTTCAATTATGGTTGAAATTGTGTGTGAAGGAAATAAATTTATTATTATTATTATTAATTATGTTGCTATAGAGAAGGTGATTTTTATGCACTGTAGTATCCCAAATTAATACAAGATGAAAACAAATTTTACAACTACTTTAGGACTCTAAAGTACTTGTAAAATTTGTTTTCTTCTTGTCTTGCACCCTTTGATAATTTAAACGATTTATTAAAAGCAAAAAAAAATAATAAATATACTAAAATATATATGTATATATGTCCTCGTAGGACTCTCAATGACTACTTTTGACTCTCGGACTATCGTTCACATCGATCGCTTAAAGTTGAAGTTTAGTTTCGACTGCATGCAGTTAATCCGTGATCTCGCTGTCAACTTCATGCAGTCGAGGTCTCTGCTGAATAAAATTTATTACGACTTCACACATTAACTGCAAATATGCGAACAATCTGTTACCAGCCAATAATGAATTGCGCGCGTGACGACCCGTGTTAAGCAACGCAAGTGCACTATAACATTATGCAAATGTGTGCGTCCGTAAACGGCGCGCGGTTGGCGTGCACACATAAATAACCGCGTAGCTACGTCGTTGTATGGAGTTACCCTACTTATTCTTCTTCTATTATGGTTTACATGGGGTGCTTATTATAATATTAGAAAAATAAAAAATAGCTGGGTACACTCACACGCCCAGTTTATGTGAATATCCAGATTAATTTGCAAAATTTTACCACTTGCCAATAAATGTTTTCCTCACAATCCTTCCGTCACCCCTTTCTACACCCCGCATAAGCTCGTTACACAGTGCGACCGAACTTCGGTCGTAATTGCACAACTATGCGTACTTTATACAGCAGTTGTGCCTTTTTACGTTCCGAGGGCAGATTTTACGTCGTTGTGTCGCATAAATCGGACTATGTAACCAACACATGGTAACAGTTTCGGTTTGATACATTAATGTACTGGACCATATTCCAAAAACAGTATCCACAGCACGATACAATTTGTCTTAGTAATAAGTTAGTGTAAAATTACATTTAAAACAAAGAAAACAAAAACGGAAAAAAAAACAAAATGCGAGCATTTTATGAGAATGAAAGTAGCGTAAAGAATAATGGCCAACTAATTGTTGAAAGAATTACAAATATTATAATTACGAATTTGAGTAAAATAAACTCACTAGATTTTTCAAATTATTCTAAAAGTCTGACAAATATTTATATGAAACTCTAATGACTATTACTATGTAACAGTCTAGGTTACATACCATCGAGTATTATATACTCGATGGTATGTAACCTAGACCAACATCCGCAACTGTCAGTTTCTTAATTCCTTTACGTTAAGCGACATCTGTCCGCCAAGAGTTTTGAATACTTATGTATAGATAGCTCCGTCCACATTTAGGTCACGTAATATGAAATGTATTCATTCGATAGATTTGCAATAAGAGTAATCTCTAATGCTAACTACTTGATTACAGAAAATAAAACAGATAATTCCTTTTCCAAACATGCCACGCGAAAAAATGACAAAAAAATTCTCGATTTCAGGGATAAGTAGCATGTTCCACAATTCAGAGATAGATGGCATGTTCCACAAGAAATAACTAGAGTATGGTTTGTACTAATTAACTTACTCTTTTGTTTTATGGCTTGACATAATAGCTTTTTTTATAAAAAAAAGGTTTTTCTCTAACTTTCGTCCTACCAATACAAACATACGGCACTTGACGGGTTCTATTAAGTCTGATTAAGGTTTCTGTACGTTACGTACCGAATATATTACTTAATTATGTAAACATGATATATAAAACTTCAAATTGGAATACCTTTAATTCCAGACTTCTCCGAATAGTAAACCTAAAACCAAATTTGTTAAGGTATTTAAAATCTATATTATTACATATTTTTCATACACAGACGCAAACAAATTAGGTCAACAAAAATTTGTATGGGAGTTCGTCATAGTTCTTTAGCAACTCAAAAAACACGACTTGCAATTCACATTACGCTCGTCTGGCCTCACCCTAAATAAACTGAATTCGTACCAATAGTGTACTTTATACCTATGTGTAAAAATATTTTAATAATTATTTTCTATTGTTATTTCTATTATCTTCTAATAGGTTTGGTCATGAAAATATGATTTTCGATCTTTGTGTAGATGCTGTCTTTACGGTGGTGGTTGGCCCGTCCTTCCTCCATTGGGACTCCTGGCTCGTGGTACCACCCATATCTATAAACAAATTTTTAGTAAATTTATTATGTTTTGTAGATAGTTATGGAACAAAAGTTGTTGTTTATGATGTTAGTAATATGGCCCTGTGAGGTTTTTTTATAATATCAAGTGATGAAATGAACAAGTGAGCGCTGATGGTAAGCTACACGCCTGTCCATAACAGTTGGTGCCAGTCAGAGGTTTAAATCGTAAAGATTTTTTTATATAAATGTATAATAGACGCACGCTTGGCCACAATCTCACCTGATGTTAAGTGACAATATGACCGACGATTGGACGCGTTTGCTTAAAAAATGCCTATTCACTCTAGCCTTGAATAGCCCCAAATTATACTTTTCGGGAAACACAGAGTATTTCTTTCCTTTGCTGTACGCATCAGAAAGGAGGAAGCAAAGCGCTTAGTGCGAATAGGTGGCATATCAACGACATAAGCATGAAGTGTTCCGGACCTTCTAGTCGACCGAAGGAGGAACGGTGAGGGTGGAACTAAATTGAAAAGTTGCTGCCCACACTCCCAGAAATCCGATAGGAAACCGACAAGCAGGCTACTTTTCTGCGATGATCGAGATTTTGCCACTGCGGCCGTGGCCCTGAGACATAAGAAGTGTATGACATGTGCCTGTAATTTCACTATTATATTACAAATATGTTATGCTAGAGATAGTGGCATCCTTGATGCGTAGAACGCGTGCCGGTAGTGTCCTGAGTATCATATCTGGCGAGGTCCAGGGATCACTCTTTGCACACTGGATATAATTTGTAATAACTACGATTAGTATTAAGTTTTAGTTATTTTACTAACCGAAATCAAATATTTAAATTTGAATAATCATTATTATCCTTACATAGACCGGTCTGACGAAAAATTAGAAAACTTAGTAGTAAAAAACATCATGATGTTCAATAAATATAAATTATGAAAAATTATATTCACTAAAATTCATAAAAAGGAAGAAAAATAAATAATCTGGTAAGTATGTGATTGACAAAACAAAGGGAATCATTGTCAGAAACAAATTCTTACACTTGTGCTTCTGTAGCGGGTCCGGAGTACTTGTTACGCGGTCCTACAGATCTTATCTGCGACACTCTGTAATGGTAGTGCTCGATTTCCTTGTCCTCTTCAGATGGCGTCTGGTCGTGACAAGCGTAGAACTTGCCAGTAACGGGACTCGCTGGATATGTCCATAGATTTCAAAGTTAAATGGTTACACTCATTATATCCTCAGAATTTGCTTTTGCATTATGAGATGAGAGCTTTGAGTAATAAGGCAAAAATTGTTAAGTCTATGTAGTACAAAAGAAATATACATATATACGAGCGATCTCGTTTATTTGCCAGACTCTACTCCATAAGCTTTTTTTTATACCAAGTGACGGGACGAACAAACCGTGCGCCTGATGGGAAGCGACACGCCTGTCCATAGCAGTTGCAATGCCACTCAGAACTTTAAATCGCATTGACCCTACGAGGACCGTCTATGAGGTCCACCACTGCGTCCGTCACCCTGTTGACAAGTCTCATTAATATCACCAGAAACCTTACCTTCAAAACCGGAACGCAGTAATGCTCACATTTTTTTTACAAGACGAACTCTTTCACAAGGAGCTCTACTGCTATTTACGGGATTTTCGAGAACCTACTTCTTGTACACGATAACGCCAACATTGATATCTAAAGTCTATGTCATAGTCACCATTTTTATAAAAGTTGCTTTGAAAAATGGATTATGTAGACAGATAGACACTAGTGTCTACACATAAAAGTTGCTTTGAAAAATGGATTTGCTTTCTAGAATAAATCCGAACTTTAATGTTACCATAATGAATTTTTAGGTTTTCGTCCTACACAAAGGCTCTTGCAGGGTGTTTTGATCTATGATATTTGAAATAAATATTGTAAATAATAAAGCATGAGACACGCTGAATGCGAGTGCGGATCGAGCGCGTGTAGTCAGGAGACTCACCGTGCTCCCGACTCGACACGCGCCCGACCCGCACCCGTTCTCTGTGTGTTTCACGGTTCAATGTGCACAAATGTTTATTTACAAAGAACAATCCGTAGAGCATCTTGCTCATTCTTTTCAAGGGAATCTGCCTTGCGAATGAGCGGCCGAGTTTAATCAATATGATGATTTCAAGTGTAATTTTAAGCAAATTATACATTAAATAAATTTTTACTTTGAGTTTAGAAATGAAACTATTTTCGGGATCTAAAATCCCTTCTACCGTAATCATGGGGCCTGTAAAAAGCACGAAGCATTGCTTTGTTTGAAAACAACCGGAAAAAATAGATTCATTTCCAATTTAATGTTATCTACTCAAAGATAAAGGTTTTCTTGTTTTCCAAGGTTGAAAAGTTTCAAAGTTGAATTGACTTGCCTCCGAAGTTGGGCCGATAGACCTTATGGTTTCGGAAGTGCTTCAATTCTCTGAAGATGATCTCGTTGAACATGTGAATGTCTTTACGCGGTCTCGTTCCGAATTTACTTTTCTCTCTCATTTTCAATGCCTGAATAAGGACAAAAAGTGACAAGAGGATTACTTTGCAAATATGAAATGGGTCAGAGTACATAAGCTTGACTTTCGACTTTGAAACATTCCTCTTAAGTTTTTTTATATAATACCTAGTGACGGAACGAACAAGTAGCACGCCTGGGGGTAAGAGACACGCTTGTCCATAACATTTGCAGTGAGCTTTGAATCGCAAAGATCTGAAGGTCACTGACATAGCGCCCGTTACTCTGAGATCATATTTATAGTCATAAACTTTAAGGTAGGTTACTATCCATCACTTAAAACTTCCCATGTGAGTTTTTTCGTCATAACCACTAAACACGTCAATGGCCGCCGGGTTTAGTCGATTTTTAGTCGCAGTAGAGTTCTTTGTGAAAGAGTTCGTCTAGGTAAATACTGCCACCTTAGCTGTTTCTGCTGACAAACAGTAATGTCAGCATTACTGAAATTACAGGTACACGGGACTTATCACCTTACGTCTCTGGGTTACGGGCCCAGCAGATCTTTACGATTTAAAGCTCTGAGTGGCTGTGCAACTGCTATGGACAGGCGTGTAGCTTACCAACAGGCGCACGACTTGTTCGTCTACATAAAATACGATAGAAGATCACCCAAATTATCTTTACTCAATTCTTTACATAAATAAATCTTTCACCATCAATCACAAACAAATTCTAATCGACTTTTGAAAATTAAATTAATGGTGGTTATAAAATAAGTAATAACTTAGACGATTACTCATAATTACATAGAAACATTGCACCGCAATCAAGTTATGAAGTCTTGGGTAAGTGAAGCGATCAGCGTAAGTATCTAATCAGTTAAATGTTGATCTCACTTAACAGCTAGCACCTGCTCGCTCATTATTTAAATTATAGATGATCATTGATTTGCCAAGATTTCTTTTTTTATTATATTACAAGCCTTTGAAGTCTTTAAACGTTCACACTGTTCATAAAAGCCTTTTTTAATTTATTTAAAAAATAAGCGCGCATTTGACTTCCATCTCACATGGAAAGTAACAATGAGGTCGATGATGGAGTATTGTTAACAAAAGCTGTATAATGAATTACTTAGTTTAAAATGCCTATTACTACTTGCATTTAGGGTCCACTGAAAATCAGCGTCACAGCCTTTTCCCGGCGGTGACATTAGCTGAGTGGACACCTACTTAGTACACAATAGTGTTGAGACTATCTTTGTGGTCATTTCATTACCTATTATTATAATTTCATTTTTAATTTATTTTATATAATTTTTTTGTTATTCTATTTTATTTTTGTTTTAATTTAGCTTTATCTTTTTTTTTAATTCTTACTGCGTATTATTGTGATGTGGCATTATGTAATAAACGGTTTCTATTCTATTCCATTCAATAACTATCAGATTTAGTTAGTTATTGATTCGGTTTGGGTACAATGAATTAAAAAAATGGCAACACCAAACGACATTGTTGGGGTTGTTAAAAAAATAAGACGGGAGATGAAAAGAAAACGGGCGAAGAATTATTTTCCTGAAAAGGAAGTATAGGTTTTTACGGGTTTTAAGGTATTACATACCGGATGACAATTAATGGGAGATACAGGTTTACTGTTTCATTTTAAAATTATATGCTTAGGCTTATAGTATGTATACCTAAATAATGCCTATTCACTCTCGCCTTGAAAAGGCCCATGTTTCACCACCTGAATAATTTCGTTGGTTCGAATCTTGCCGGATCGAAGGAATTTCTTGGAAGTATTCGATCTTTGTATTAATAATTATATCAAAGTAATGGAGTAATTTTACAAAATATAATTGAATATCATGACGGTAAAACATTTTTTTTATATCATACCAAGTGACGGGGCGAACAAGTCGTGCGCCTGATGGTAAGGAACACGCCTGTCCATAACAGTTGCGGTGCCACGTAGACCTTTATAACACAAAGATCTGTAATTTCACCAGCACCGTTATCCTTCAAAACCGGAACTCACATTACTGCTTGGCGGCAGAAATAGGTAAGAAGGCAGCACTCCCTGGATGAACTAGTTACGCTAGTTCATTCCGTGGCTTAGTTGACATAGCGTCTGGCACAGTTTGCTGGAAGACGCTGGTTCGAATCCGGATCGAATAATTTTTTTCTAAGTGTTCGATCTTTGTATTAATATTTATTATGAATGATGAATTCTCAACTGAGGTAATCATATTCAATATGCTGATCGTTTTTTGTCATTTTAAAAGAATATACATCAACATCAACCCATTTATACGTCTCACTGTTGGGCACGGGTCTTCTCTCAGGCGAGGGTTTAGGCTATAGTCCTCCAAGCTGACCCAGTGCGGGTTGGGAACATCACACCTTCTTCGACGTGCTGGTTTCATCAACATGTTTTTCTTCACCGAGAAGCTCATGGTCTATTTCAAATTAAATTTCGCACATAAATTCCGAGAAACTCCGAGGTGCGAGCCCGGATTCGAACCTAAGACCTTCTACTTGAGAGACAGTAGGTCGAACCATTAGGGCACATTTATTCGACTTGAATTTCATCGCGCTCACGTCTAATTGTCATGGCAAAGTACGCTTTATTTATTTGGCTTTTACATTTTAACTTAAATGAGCAACCCGGGCGCGCGTGAGAGGCTGCTTTGTCTTTAGTCTACGCGCCGACTGCGTGGTTGTATTATTCAGAAGAACTTAAATGTTGTTGCCTAGTAAATAGAATTCAGATTCGTCATTAATGTACGTTGAAGTGTGGTAAGGCGGTCACTGGGCGATCGCCGCACGGCGGCCGCGCGAAAACTTTCGCGTCGTGTAACTGGGCGCTTAGGGTGATTAAAGAGTATCACCTTACGTAAAGGAGACTGTTATTTGTTGTATAAAACGTAAAATAAGGTACGTACCCAAGTTACTCCGGAATTGAATAAATTGGCGATGCTTTTTTGCTTTACTTTTTTTAAGACTTCCAGTGCCAGTTTTGTGAAAAATAATAAAAAAATTATAGCAATATCATTGTGAGAATTTTAATCCTTCAGTTGATTAAAAATCACTTAATTTTGAACACTTCTTTTTGCTTTTTAGGGATATTATTTCCTTAATGGCGGCCCAAAGAGTAGAGTAATACAGGAATTGGCAGTCATTAGGCTTGGGCCAATGTCAGTTTTGTAAGAATAATTATAAAAAATAGTCGCCAGTGTCAGTAGTTAGGAAATAAAAATTGCCAGCATTCAATTTGAAAAATAATATTAGGTAAGGCTTTGTTGTTTTGCGTGTCGATTTTGCCAATGTCAGTGTTGAAAAACTGCCCTAAACTATTAAAGACTCAGTGCGATGGTGAGATGAATACTCGGTTATTAAAATACTTCACCGGTTATTAGGGAAATTAAAATAATGGCGAACGTCGGCCACCTACGAGTTTCAACTTCAACTTTTGTATCTATGGCTTTTCATTGTCAGATTGTCAAGTATTACTGTCAATTATGTTGGTTTCCATAGTCTAAGATTCCGTTTTTTTTCCATCCTCTAAGACGTATTCCAGGAATTGAAACTTTATCCGGATTTGGCATGGCCGCCATTATAATAACTCTGAATTGACCCCACTCTGATGTGATGACCTGCCGAAGATAAGGCTTAATGCCTATAAAATATGTGTAATGATTTTTTTCCATCATCTAAGCTATAATGAACTGATGTCTAAGCCTATTTATGTAAAGCTAACAAAAGAACAATTCACGTTCAAGCTGTGGCGACTTTAGACGCCGCCTATTATCACGCTCGCTGCTCGCGTCGGCTCGCTGTGGCAGTCTCTTTGGTCGTGAGTCGCCATGGAGCTTAGACTATGGAAACTATTTTTTCCATCCTCTAAGCCATGGAGTGTCACACTTGCCACAGATATTCGATAGGGTTTTACTTAGAGGATGGAAAAAAATAATTCCTTAGTGTAAGGTGTTTTAGTTATGTGGATTGTCACTTATGTGAGCGATTTTAAATGGTTGGAATTGTTTTGTAAAATTATGAAACATTGTAATACGCAAAGTTCAAGAGGCTGTTTTATTATTCGATAGGGGAACGATAGATTCCCCAAATTGGTGGTGGCGGCTTTAGACGCCGCCTATTATCATGGGCTCGCTATGGCAGTCTCTTTGGTCGAGAGTCGCCATGGAGTGTCACGCTTGCCAAAGATATTTGATAGTGTTTTGGTCTTAGAGGACGGAAAAAAATAAAGTTTTGGTTATGTGGATTGTCACTTATGTCAGCGATTTCAAAGTTTTGTCACTTATGTCAGCGATTTCAAAGTTTTGTCAATAGATACATCTGTAACCAGCTCCGATTAGCCTCCGCTCGACCACATTCATTTCATAGTTTTCTGTTCCAACTAATGATGAGTCGGAGAATAATTCCCATTTCTGAACAGTCTTAATTTTTTTGAAAAATGAATATTCTTCATTCTCCCCGTATTCTCCCATTATGTTTCGTATAATTTTATTTCTTTTTCCATCCTCCATGATAATTTTCCACGTTGACCCAGGTCAAAAGTTTGTTACTGAACGAAAATGATGCCTAACTCTCTTTTACTAAACGATTTTATTTTTTATTTTCCGCTAAATAAAACTTCCAAAAATGTTTGCAAAAGTAAGAAAATAACATGAGCCCTCAGTTTATATTTTTGTAATGTCATTAAAAAAAAAAATATATATATATAACCGTCAATGTGTATAATAATCGCCGAAGTATTTTAATAACCGGCAATCTATCTCGCCACCGCTCTGCATGTCTTTCAACCCTGATGTTGGCGAAATCGTCGCGCAAAACGACGGAGCCATAGATACAAAAGTTGAAGTTGAAGTAAAATTATGAAACATTATAATTCACGAAGTTCAAGAGGTCGTTTTATTCGATAGGGGAACGATAAATTTCCCAAAAAGCCAAGACTTGGCTTTAAGGTTTTAAACCGTTGCTTTTTCTGTAACGGAAATAATTAAAAAAAAAACATTAATAATCAAAAAATAGTTTACAATTTTGAGATTTTATGTTATGTTTAACATTGTTATGTTAAAACGGCACAGAGGTTTGATATTTGTACTGTAGATAAAATGTCATCACGATCTTAATCATGCATGTCTCACTGTTGAGCACAGGTATATTAATAAAAATGGAAGTAAGTTAATTTGCTACTCCGCGAACCCAATTTGGAGTAGCAAATTAACTTACTTCCATTTTTATTAACATGGACTTCCGCAAAGTAACGCCTGAGTCTTTCAATTACTCACAGGCTTAGAGTAATAACGCATAGAATGATAGTTTCATATCAAACGAATTGTCACAAGTGAGGCAAAAATCAAATTCATGTAGGCTAGTTTTAGTAGTAGGTTAATTTTCGGTTTTAGTGAATATTTATATAAAAATACAAGTTGAAACGCGTTACTTCCTTGTGGAATGTGATGTTGGTATCTATTTTATGTTTGTCTGACGTATTTTTACACTCATTTACCGCACATTTCGTCATTTTTAGCTAAAATTCTTTAGCTGTTCGCGGTGCAAGTTGACCCTGAGCACTGACGGCCCGCCCGCTCGTGTAGGCCCATTGGGAGCGCTTCAATTTGCCTCACTTAGCGTGTGCGGACTAGGTTTCTATGCGTTATTTTTCTAAGCTCACAGGTATATTCTAAGAATAGGGTTTAGGTCATCGTTCTCCACGCGGCCGCAATGCAGATTGGAATATGCTTTTCCACCGGCGCGCGAGGCGAGTTGCGAATTGAAATCTCGCCGACCTAGTTCCATCAAAAATTGTCGTAAATAGCTATCGCGAGATCGCGATTGATATTTAATATACATCCCGAGCATGCACTGAGTTTGTTGATAGTAAAATAAAAATATTTAATTAACAATAGAGTATAGTAGTATGAGTGCAATATTATTGTTATTATGGGTTGCATGAAAGGAGAGGATTTCTTCCTTTCCTGTACGAATGGCGCACCTTGGGCAACAATCGGCGGGTACCTGACGTAGTAGTAGCACGTCAGTATCGCGCATTTTGATATATTAAATCTTAAATGATATTAAATGCGCCGTGTATACAGGCTCTTATGTCTCCGGGCGACGGGCGTGTACCCTCAAATATTTGTGATTTAAAGCTCTAAATGGCTCTGCAATAGTTATGGACAGGCGTATCACTTGCTACCAAGCGCACTACTTTTCACCACCATGGCAAGCATTATTGTGCCATTCATACGATAAGAAGAAGATTATTATTATTATTGTTGATATTATTATTATTATTATCAATAGAGTAAATTACATGGTAGATAAGTTTTAAAAATTCAACTGCAGGGCACTCGGCTACTATTTGCAGAAAAGCAATCTTTTTTATAATCTTAAATTGTACGCAACGGACAATATCGCGAATGATAATTAATATCATCGCGAGAGCACGCGAATCAAGCGCGTGCACGGTTGCAGGGTTAATAAACGTAAAATGTTACGCAAACATTTCTATTCTCGTCTTGCACGTCCTGCCCAATCCAGACAATTTCCATCAAAGATGGGCTAAGAGAGAATTGAAATTTTACAATGTAAATTGCAATCTTCGTCTCGCCTTGTTGGTGGAAAAGCGCCTTTAACATGCTTTGTCGACATGCAGATTTCATCAAAACGTTCTTCTACCATACCCTATGTAGTGAGAAGTATTGTAAAGAACGTAACATAAGTAAAAAACGAAATCGTCAAAAATAAAAATAAAAAAATAAAAAATGTCACTGGGATTTCAGAAGAGTTTTTTTTATTCTCTACAATAGTGAACTAAACGTATCTTTTCTCGCATTTATTACTATGTAAATATATTCTTTGTACATCTATAAAAGACTGCCGTTATTCAAAACCTAAAGAGCGCACGATCGATTAATATTAATCAAAGTAAGTAAACAAAAAAGTCGGTAGCTTGCGGCGCTGTATAGCATAGTAATTAATGAGTCCGTGAGATGCGGCCACCGCGCCTCCGAGATGCAAAAGGCTGTGCTCACACGGCGAGGAACATTTCTTAATTAATCACTCTTTTTCTAGATCTATTGTATCAATATTAATAACAAACTAGCGGAGTATTTATTAGTAACAGTAAAGCTCCTTGTGAAAGTATTCGTCCAGGGGAGAACTACCACCAGAGAACAAAAAGTAACGAACATTGACACTCTCCGCCCCTCCCTAGATTTAGATACCGCACACGCCCCGCACATTGACGGTGACATTGACTGAACGACAACAAGGCTGTCGGCGAGCCGATTTCGCGCTAAGGCTTAACTCATATTGGCGCAGAGTCGAACTTTTTCAACTACAACGCTTGGACACGCGCAGTAGTGCGCCCGGATCACAGTGTGGTCGGCGTCAGATGCTTCATTGCGCTCAAGTGACGCGCGAAGCCGCTCGACCGCATCCAAGTTTCCATATTTGCATAACACAAATTTGTACCTTAAAATTGAGAAAATAGAGATGCATATACTATAGGTGAAAAACATGACGCGTCGCGACGCTTCGACTCTGCGCCAGTGTGAGTTGAGACTTATTGATGTTTGCATATAGTTTTTATTTATTCATTATGCAACTTGTACGTTAATATATAACATCATTGTACGTTTCTATTTATAATGGTTGTGAATACGGCTGTTTATCATCATCTAAACGTGATAAAGAGAGGTGTTTCTTTCGTTTTCCGAAAGAAGAAACGTCTTTTATTCATTTATTTAGTGCAGAGTAATATATAATACAGATTTATTATATCAATATTACGCCATAACTTCGTGAGCTAGTAGACAAAGGTTATCGAATTTTCAATTTGTATTGTCGATAAATATTATGTCGTGAATAGGTAATGATAAACTTGGACACGCAATTTCAAATACATTGGTTATCTTATTTCAAAGTATAGTCCAAAATACAACATTTTAAGTGCTTTTTATGTATTTTTTTCAATATTAGTCTACTTAGTGAATTAATGAAAAGTATAATATTATATCGATATAAATATCTAATGAACATATGTAATTATTAGGATTTTAATATTTACATAAGTTTATTTAGTATGCGGTGCCGTAAAACATAGGCTCTTTATGTCTCAGGTTGACGGTCGTGTCTAGGCATTGCCCCTCAAATATTTGTGATTTAAAGCTCTGAATGGTTCTGCAATTGTTATGGACAGGAATATCTCTTACCACCAATCGCACGACATGTTCGTCATTTGGTATTTATAAATAATAAAAAAGGGAGAGAATAACCAGGTGAATTAAGTTAACGCACCCAGAGCAGCCGGCACTATCCATAAAACTCTGCGCAATAAGCGCCATAGTTGATTTGTTTGTTATCACTAGAAAATTAATTTCAAAAATATAGCTATTTGATACTCACAGCGACATCTGGTGTACAAATAAGTACTAAACACACGACTACGCAGTCTTTATTAATCAAACTTTGCCATCTCAGTTAGCCTTGGACCTTTTCACGGCGAGAGAGAACAGGCATTATTTAGATGTGCATGCTCCATCGTTGACGTCATTGTCATTTTCCATCAGGTGAGATGGAAGGGCATTTATTTTTCTAATAAAATAAGTGGGGAAACTATGGGACCGAAATGTGATATCACGCGACGACGTACTGTGATGTCACGCATCACTTTCGAAAAGTATGCATTACTCATAATATCCACATTAATTACTATTTATTGTACACTCGAGTAATATGTAAGTAGCTTTTGTTCATAATGCAAGTTTCAGTTTCAGAAATGCGGTTTATAGGTTATGCTATAAAACGCATCCCATTTTTAGAACTTGTGTTGTTGTGGGTAATAGTGATATCACAGTGTAATATTACTTTTACGGGATTGTAATGTGATATCACATTACTTTTCGAGGTACTATCTTGCGCATGTCTCAGGGTCGTATTCTAGAACTCTATTCAATACTCAAGTCAGGTTTGCACTGGCAACACAAGCACTGGAAATACGACCCTAATGACAGGGAATTGAGTATGATTTCGAGTGCTTTAAACCATACTCAAGTCCTGATTTGAGTATTGAGTAGAGTTCTGGAATATGACCCTAAGACCCAACAGTGCGTCTCACGTGTGTGAAAGCGCAAGTTTAGTGCTGAAGCTTAAGTAAAAGCAGTAAGCAAGGACCAAAATGTCTCAATACCTTGAGAGCCTTTTAGTGCCATACAAATGCTATAGCGGTAGCAAGCATAAACAATTCAAATCATGTGAGTTGACTTAGAAGTTAACAAAACGATGGCGCGCTTCAGAGTACATCTAATGCCATCTAGCGGTGACGCGACGGAACTAATGGCGTGTTAAAGTTGTGGTTGTTACAATATGCGATTAAAATTATTTTTATTTTATACTCGATTTAGATTCCAAAGAAATAGTTTCATTTCCAACCTGTAGAAAAAAATTTAACACACTCAAAGTAGTGGATATGTGAGAAGAATCGCAAATCATTGACTGAACGTTTTAACTGCGCTTTGCAATCCAGCCTTACCACCAATAGGTGCAAAGAGGAGGCAATGGGGGTGCAAGAGAGAAGAGGGGATGGGTATTCGGCTATTTCAATTATACGTCTTATGAAATAGTTATGGCGGGAAGACGCGGGTGCGGGTGTCGATTCGCGGATGCTCGCAATATTGGAGCCTTGACGGTGGACGTTTGGAATTTTTGCTTCGGCATATGCCACGGTCACAAGAGTAAGCGGGTAAGAATAAAAAAAAAATATACGTCGTCATGAAAGTCAGTCAGTCAGCACAGAGAGCCCCGAATCAACTATGACTTAAACATTTATTATACTTTTAATTTTATTTAGTAACCATTCTTATACTGATTTGAAAAGGTTTTTAATTTTTAATTTTGATTAAACGATTTTATAGTTTCGAACTTCGATTTTATAATTTTTTTTTAGATTTGTTTATTTAGTGTGCGTCCAGAACTGATGAATAGGGTAGCCTGGTTGAAGACTTTAGGTTTGAGACGGTCCAGAATGAAAACAAAAAGTGTTAGAAAATATCAGCTATTGTTTTATTTTATAGTCTACTTATCTGACTCTTATATACTAACGTGAAAAGTAGTTATATTTAATAATGTGGTTGTAATTGATAAAAAAGTGCAAAATGGGATTTGCGTAGTCTTACACTGTACTATGGGTAAGAGTACGCAACACCTTTTTTGATAGGATGTCGTTTATCGGTTGCACGAATCACCTTTATACCTTTCTGGTAATGTGATTTTTTGTTTCCGTATGCATGGACCTTTGCTCATGGAGAGCTGAGAAGAGTCTACTTGTGGCACAGATATACCCCAGTTAGTGTGGTGGTGGTGCTTTAGGCGCACTTGCAGCCGATATTTCAGGCAGATTCGCAGCACATGCCTCAGGTCTGTTAAACCTTCAAAAATACTAGACTCGCAAAGGTTTCAGTAGTTTTATAATGAGGTACAGCGACAGAAATTTGGTATGAGACTACGCGCGTACCTTTGCAACAGGTCGATTTGCATACTCTTGCACACTTCAGCCATTTCAGAATAAAACTACTACTAACCCCGTATGTTGCAAGTGATCAGAATCGTTTGCAGTTTGATTTGTAGACAAGTTTTTGGGCGATGGATACAAAGTCAGTTTAAAAAAAATATGCTTGGTATAGTCTCGGTAACAATTTCAATTTCAAATATATAAACATTTTCAGACAAGTGTAGTTTCTTGGTTTTCAATATTTTTTAAATATTTTTCCGCAACAACAATCTCTTCCTAGCACTACAAAATGACGCTGAACTTAGTTGCGTATTGTAAATAACTTCTCGGCATTGTACACACGCTAGCACATCAAGCTATACACTGACGTATCTTGTTCCGTTGCACTGGAGGCGATTTTAGAACAAAAATGTGTAGTCTGTTGTGCCGTTGTCCGTACATTGCGTGCTCTTATCGGATGCGTCATCTTAGACCAGGCTACCCTACGCCGCAAATGCGCCCATTTGCGCAAGACTCGCGAGCTGCACACGTGCATTACCTAGTACAATTTGTTCGTACGCCACTCGAGCGCCACGTACAATAATATGTATCATTATGGTGGGTACAGAATGTTAATACCACAGAACAGATCGCACAACGTAATGCTCGTGTGCAGCTCGCGAGTCTTTAGCAAACAAGCGTATTTGCGGTGCATTCGCCAGATCTGTACGTACCCTTAGGAAAACAGCACATATAAAGATACGGAATTAAACCCACCAAAAAAAAGGTTCATGTAAATGCAATAAGAGCGAAAAAGAAGTCGCGCGATTGGCTTCCGCTCGGACCGCTGACGCGAAACTCACAACGTTGTTTTGATTCTTATTGCAAGGACATGAAGCTTTTTCTGATTCAAACCGATGCCGCGTTAACAAGTATGGGGACTCTCTTGCCCAGTTAACAAAAGCGGACATTCTCCACTAATCATCATGACTACATTTTTTACATAATAAATATAAACTTATTGATAGAACGAATTTAAATCGAGCTACAGCTCAACATATTAAGTGCTAAATGGAAAATGCATAGGCCCTGAAACAATTTGCTTATTGCTTGTGAAGTAGCGCTAGAGCTCCTTGTGACGTAGTAGTAGAGTTCGTCCAGGGAAATACTGCCACCTTACCTACTTCTGCCGCCAACGACGAATGATCACATTACTGTGTTCTAGTTTTGAAGAGTGAAGTCGCAGGTGAAATTACAAGCACATGCGACTTATCAACTTATATCTCAGGGTAATTGACGCAGTTGCAGTGCTATTCAGATCTTTGTGATTTTAAGCTCTGAGTGAAACTGCAACTGTTTTGGACAGGCGTGTCGCTTAGTACCAGATTTGTTCATCCCGTCATTTGGTATCATAAAAAAGTCTAAAACTTGAGTTAGTTTAAAAGTTATTCTTGCACAAGGACCTCTGTTGCTAACCAACCATATCAGAATTACATGAAACAAATTATGTATATAGCGCGATTTTTTTTTATTTAAACATAAAAACTTACCTACTTACGATTGCTCCAGCCGTACCAAGCACAAGTCCGAACGTGTGTGGAGTACTGCTGCCACCTTTAAAATGGCTCTGCTACATATCAGCTGGCCACCTTGGATTTAACCAACAACCGTGCTAAGAGGCTTATAGGTGACTCAGAATTGGTGAAGGCGAAACTGCAAAGCCTTGAACACTGCCGTAAGTTTGCCTGCTTATCGGTATTCTACAGGATATATCACGGAGAGTGTGCGGTGGAATTGAATAATTTGATTCCGTCTTCCCCTTTCCATCATCGGGAGACCAGACATAGGCTTGGGTGACACCCCTATGTTGTGGATATTCTAAAGATTCGCACGAAGCGTTACGCTTCTACATTGATATGGCGAACGGCTATGGCGACCTCTGCCTGCAAACTTGTTCCATAAACGTTATAACTAGGACCTTTTTAAGGCGAGAGTGGATATACATTATTTAGGTGCGCATGCACCATCGTCGCCCTCATCGTCACTGAACCTAATATCTCCTTCTTGAAAAGTTGTCATTTTGCAGATGCAGCCTTATTCCACCGAGGAGTGAAATCAATTTACAATGCCGCTCCTCTTGTCACTCAGCTTTTCCCCGAAGGTGAGTCACGCGCCCGCAGCACCGTGAAGAATGGCTGCTATAGTCTTGGGGGTTTTAAATTCACCAGACGCAGGGACGTCTCTTATTGGATTTCTATTACTTACGCCGCATTAAATCACGAAAAGATAGTGTCAATATGCGTTAAACATGCTACCGTAACTCGGCTAATAAGCTCGCAGTTTGGCCGTTTATTGGTGGTCATACTGATGGGATCAATAAAAATTGGTTGAATTGGTGGTCATATTTAGTCACCATTAACACCTTGCAGACAAAATTTTATTTATAAGTCTCAAATATGGAGCGGTATTGCTGTTCAGTGGCAGACAATTTTATAAGCAACGGTGTTGTAAAAACGGTGACTAATATGGAACTGTTGTAAAGAAGCGAGTGTAGAATATCCGTTACGCTACGAGTAAGTTGACAAATTCTTCAATATTTGAGTAGGTGATAGAAAACGTTAATTCAAACAATGTCTTAATCTTTCATGGTAGCCACATAATAAAAGAAAAATCTCTTGTGCCAAGCTAATTACGCTACATTAATCTTTATTTAATAAAAAAAAAGATTAAACAGAATAAAGATTTGCCTCAGATTCTTTTTAATAAATTAAATATGACCTTTGGTTTTGGATACTGGAAATATATTTACATTTTTTAACCGATTTCAAAGATAGGAGGAGGTTTCCAATTCGTCTGTAAGTTTTTTTTAAGTATGTTACGCGTTAAATCGGATAAAACTTGTGAACCGATTTTGTTTATTCATTTTATGTTGGAAAGAGGGTACCTCAGTAGTGGTCCCATTTAAATTTCAAGAAAATATTCTACCGCTAAGGGTGGCAAAGTAGGGGATGAATGGCTTTTGAGGTGGGTTTTTTAATACTCTGAATAGAAATGGAAATAACAAGACAATGTGACTTCACAGTAACGAAAAGGTTTTGTAATACATCAGACTACTCCAAATAACTGGTCTCAATATAGGGAATTCCATGTACTATGAAACCACCAGTACCAGAGTAACGGAATTCATTCAGTAGCACCGTGCACTATTAACTGAAGAGGACTGCTAATGTCCAAACTACAGATCGTACCTCTGAAAAAGATTAAAATCCCGTTTTATATCAAGATGGCGCTGATCAATAGCTTGGAAGTAGTTTATATTATGGAAATAGCCGCGGATTTCAATTAATTTCTCTTTATAATGAAATATAATTAGTCAGTTTTATTCCATGTAATATTTTTCAAACACTGACCATGACCAAGAATTATTTTCCGAACTTTGACAAATATGCACTGTGTATTACAAACTAATTTATAAATTAACACTTGCCAATATGGGTAGATGGCGCTAATAAAAAAAAAGAATAGACGTCAGTATCCTTAAAAATCTGGGCAATAAGCGCCATTTATTTGATTTGATTGTTATCACTAGAAATTAGAGTAACTTTGATAAATTGCGGCTGGGCAATATAAAACAAATAAAAAAATAAAAAGACATTTATTTACCCACAAAACACATGTAACAATTAAAACAAAAGAACAGTAATGTGGACAAAAAGGATAAATACAACATTGCTGATTTTCAGGCTTCACCTTAGCTATTCGCTTGCTGCATCAAATCGGCAAGCGGAGTGTATAAAACACCAAGCAATTAATAGAGGCTGTCTGTGTTGCACTGCATATAAAATGTTAAAATTAGAAAAAATTGTAATTAAAAACAGAAAACATTCTAAAATTTTATTTATTTAGCTAGTGGATTTAACCACTGACCAATTGCTACTCGATTTCTGCACAGACAGGAGCCATTGTTTACACATTTCTTTGAAAGAATATAGCGTTCTGGTATACATACAATTTCAGTCCAAGTGTTGAATCAAAGAGATTGATCCAACACTTGGACTGTTGGAATGCGGAATCAACCAAAGCCATTTGAGGTAGTAAGACTCTTAACATGTTTAAACTTCAACATACAAGTAACATGGAGTTGCAGCGTAGTAATTAATACAAAATACTACTAATCACTAAAATTAAGGAGTCCAGTAGTAGGAACGAGGTGCAACAGGTGCGGTGTTAATTGAAATAACCTGGTTAACCAGTTAACTACGTTATGGCGGAATTACACCGAGATAGGCCGTAGATTGCGGCCTGAAGCCTGCGGGGCTTCGACAGGGCTATATTCAATTTCTTTGTAGAACAAGTAATTACACAAGCAGAGAGTAAGGGTGAGGCCAGACGAGCGTAATTTTCTGAGTTGTGAGTCGCGTACATTGACTTACAATTATATGGACGTCGGGTCCGCGCTAAAAAGTGTCCGAACTTATAGGGCGTTAAAATCGTATACAGAGCGTCATTCACGCTTTAGTCTTCGTTTGTTCGACTGACAGCAAAGCAAGCAAAATTAGACAGTGCTGCGATGACATTACAATTTAAATTCAACGTTTTAGCTTTTTCATATTCCTTTACATGTCACTACGTTTAAATAGGTTGACTTGGGACATTTTCTCGTGGCTTTTGTATTAGACCCGTCGTCCAGTTATTTGTAAGTCAATGGTTGCGTAGTTTACGTTCGACTGAAATTCAGCCTGGGCGCCAGACGAACTTAGTATATAGTTTATTCAGTTGCTTTGCAGCGTTGGCAAGCGTTTGTGTTTGTGTCATATCGTCTCCTCCTACGTAAAGTATCGTATGTCGAAATTGCCAAGTTTACAGGGGAGCGTTTTAAAGTTCTCCATTTCATTCGGCAAAGCTCGTTACATAGAGTGATCATCTAATAGATCATCTAAGCGATGTCTATATCTAGGATTTTATTTTGATTAGTGAATAACGAGATTTGCCGAATAAAAGTGAGTGAGAAATGCTAAAGTCACGTGTTATGCTTATTTCAGTGAATTCAGAGCTTTAAAAGGCTCCCCTGTAAACTTGGGGATTTCGACATACGATACTTTACGTGTGAAAGGTGGATATAGTGTAATTGATGTAGGTATTTAAGAAGCATTAGAAGATCATTATATAAGAATAATTGTAACTTTTTCATTGAAAAAAAAACCGACCTCAAAAGTATGCTTATCGGTTTTTTCCATTTCCATGGGATCTTGGTGACAATGGGACAGTTACGGACTCCTTTGTACATTTTATACTTTTGTCTAGTTGTCATGGTGACAGTGGTTTGTTGATTATATGTATTGTGTCAAGTGCAAAGTCGACTTTTATTTGCAGAAAATATTTTTTATTTATAATAGCCGAAACGAACCCGGAACAGCATCGTCGGCATCAGGGACCACCTCGAGAGTATACCCTCTCAAACAAAAAAAGAATTTTCAAAATTGGTCCACATTTGATGGACAAATCGGTGAGTACACTGATATAACTGTAAAATTTGAAGATTTTCCTCGATTTCCATGGGATCCCCTCATCAGATTCTGACTTGGTGACAATGGGACCACCACGAGAGTGCGCCCTTTCAAACAAAAACAGAATATTTTAAATCAGTCCTCAATTGACGGAGAAATAAAAAAAACAAACACAAAATATACATACAGCCGAACGAATAAGCTCTTTCTTTTTTTGAAGTCGGTTTAAAATAGTTATAGTAATAACGCACACACTCAACATAGCCTCGCACTAGGGAAACCCTGTGTCGCGGGTGCCATGGACACACACATAAACGACCACAAATTACACCCAAACTCACGACAGAATCGAACCTGGGACCTCTGCGTGACAGAGGCATTAAAAAGAAAAGGAATCTGGGTACATCTACTCAATATGAAAACATGTTATATAAATGTCATATAATATGTCACATAAAGTGTGGGCAGTTTCATATAAAATAAAAAATAAAATAAAATAAAATATCTTTATTTTCAGACTACAGGGTCCATAGATCGTTAGTAAACAGAAAAACCTTAATAACTATGTTAGTACTACAATAATAATAATAATAATAAGAATACTTGCTAAAGGGTACACCGCTGTCGGCAGAGTCACCGAGCTGCACGAGTAGCGTGCAGCTCGTTGAACCTGCCGAGCACTGCACCATTCAGCCTTCCTTCAACTACCTGTAAAAGACTGCGTATATTTATATAGCATATAAAGTTTATGTGGAACATCCAGTTTTGTAAGGTACTACCGTATGCCAACAAATGTTTCCCCCACGTTTCTTCCCTCAGCCCTGCCTCTACCCTTGCAAACACGTCACACAATGCGACCGAACTTCGGTTGTAATTACGCGAGTGAGTCTGTAGACAATTCATTTAGCGTCTTCATGTTACACAACCTGGTCTTTTATATGAAACCGAATGCACTCCACTCGACTCCAAAAATCGCAACTTGCAAGATTATGCTGACCTAGCTTCACCCTAAAGGCCAAAATAATCGTCCCTGTTTATTAGCATGAAAATGCATCAGCTACTGGCATGCGTGCATTCTGGTAATATATAAAATTTTGCAAAGAAAAACATCATATAGATATAGACACGATGTAGACAAATACGTGACTCCGGAAAAAAAAAATTATGTATTTTCCTACACGTCGCTTCTTTTTTTGGAGACTAAGTCAACTTCATCATCATCAGCCTATCGCAGTCGACTGCTGGACATAGGCCTCCCCCAATGCGCGCCATTTCGTCCGGTCCTCAGCTTGTCGCATCCATTTCCCGCCAGCAAGCCTTTGCAGGTCGTCACTCTACCTGGTCGGAGGGCGTTCTTCACTACGTTTGCCGAATCCCGGAAGACTAAGTAAACATTTCGAATTCGTTATAGTTCAGCGATTGACCGCTAGATGGCAGCACACTGATTGAAATTCCATATAAAATCAAAACGTCTTAACTTGCAATAATAGGTAATAATCTTTCGACGATACCAACTGGGTAAAGTTTAAATTATATTAACAGATCAGAATTTGTCACATCTTTTGAAATTAGAAACTATGACCAATCATTATCAAGCTTACATAGTGTTTAACATAATGATTGTGTGAGTTTTGGCGACAGCTGTAGCTTAAGGCCTTCTATTTATAATCGAAGCTGTTCTTCCGTGGTGCTACGTTCGTATGATTTGCGTTACATTACTTTTCTTATTATAGTATAACAGTAGCAATTTCAGCTTATTCCTAGATTGCCAATTACAATAAAATAAAAAACTAGATTGCAAATTGGCAATTGAAAGAGACAATCAAAAACCTTTATTTTATTAATTCATAACTCACATTTAATCCTTTTAAGAAAACTTATGACAATCGTATAAAAGTTGTAAAGATTCCAATTAGTAAAATTCCAGCAGAATTTTAGTAATTTATTAGATTCAATTAGCCGATAGTCGCAGGCATTTGTGTCAACGGGGAAAGGAGATGACAGGAGAGGAGAGAAGGCATTGTGAGACTCGCCCTTTGTCTTGCGTATGATAACGACGGTGAAATATTGAAATTGGATTGCAAAGAATCGGCTTAGGATTTATTTTTCGCTGTAAATTATAAGAATATATCATTATCATAAGCATCATTAATTATGAAACAATTTATCGAACTTAGGTTTTTTATTTAATACCTAAGTCAGTCGAATTCTGTGAGAAAATCATGAGCTTGTCACTGAAGGAAAGCATCGTGAGGACAATTAAAAGATGTGTGTGGAGAAGTTAGATGCGCAAAATAGGTTTAGGCGTTTATTAAAACAGTGTTTGAAAGAAAAAAAAAACATATTATAGTGTAAATAAAATTTTGAATAAGTCAATTATATTGATATTTTTATTTGACTAATAATTTAAGGTTTCAAGTGACATAGTGTTAGGTAAAAAATAATTATTTGTATATTTAGTAGCAGAGCTCCTTGTGAAAGAGTTCGTCCAGAGAAGTACTGCCACCTAGCAGTAATGTCAGCATTACTGTGTTCCGGTTTTGAAGGGTAAGGGTGCTGGTGAAGTTACAGGCACATGGGACTTGTCAACTTATGTCTCAGGGTGACGGGCGCAGTGGCACTGCTCCTCAGATCTTTGCGATTTAAAGCTCTGAGTGGCACTGCAATTGTTATGGACAGACGTGTTACCATCAGGCGCATGAATTGTTCGTCCCGTCACTAGATGTTATAAAAAAAAGAAAATGATTATACGTATGTATAACGTAAACTGTAATAAATTAGGGAGACAGATTTATAATTTAGCAAGTTTATATTAGTCTTGCACCAGCGTGTTGCATTGACTCTTATTTTATAAATTGCATATCAGAAATTTTTTTAGGGGTTGTTTTAGTTTTTCATGACTGTTTTAAATTATTTACGTCCTGTTTTTAATTCAATTTTAAAACATGAACTTAATTAAAACCAAAATTGAATTTTAAAACAGAACGTAAGTATTTTAAAAGTCGTTAAAACCTAATACCCTGAAAATTTTCTCGAAATAGCGCTTTCGCCATTTTTACAAAACATCGAGGAATGTGTAATGTCGCAGTTAGGGTTTTTGTCCTTCTATATATTTAATAAAAAAGACAAAACTGCGCAATAAAACATTTACTAGGGCCAACGGCCAGCTCAGTTAAATAAAAATGACGTAGTTCGGCCTCACATAGACAATTCGATCTGTGTTTACTTCTTTACCGCCCTGATGCCGTGCTTGGGTGGAAGACGGACGCTTAGCGACTCGAGCGCTTAGTAACAGCCGGTTGCCTGCTAGAAGATCGTACTTAAGCCGGAAGCGAAGCGGAGGCAACGATTTCAAATCCGGACTTTGGACCCTGGAACGTGCCGTTGAACAATAACCGTTACACACAGTTCCAGAAAACACTGTGAGCTCCCACGGCAACGGCAAAAAGGAAAAGTACTTATAAATGTAGTTGTGTTGCCGAGGTTGTTCACAATCAGACACGGAGTTACAATATATAAATTAAAGCGCTAAATAATTATGCGTTCCACTGCTAGGAACTCTGGTGTCCTATAATTGTTTACGGCTTTAGTCAGCCACTCGGATCCAGGGCCAGGGCCGATATTATGAAAAGAAAACGATTGCGAAGTTCATAGGTTTTCCAGAGGTTGTTACCCTGTTTCGATGTTCAGGTTCAGTAGCACTAGAGGTCATTGTGAAAGAGTTCGTCCAAGGAAGTTCTGCCACCCTACCTATTTCTGCCACCAAGCAATAACGTGAGCATTACTGTATTTCGGTTTGGAAGAGTGCTGGTGAAATTACAAGCACATGGGACTTGTCAACTTACGTTTCAGTGTGAGGCAGTGCCTTTCAGATCTTTGTGATTTAAAGCTAAGAGTGACATTGCAACTGTTATAATTAAGCGTGTAAGCGACACCTGGCGCACGATCTGTTTGTTCCGTCACTGGTAACTTAAAAAAAATCTCCGAAAAAATAGTTTCATTTGCTATGTTGTAAAAAAAATATTTTTTTTATCAAAATCATTAGGGGCACTCTGTGACTCTACGATTCGTGACGGAATAAAGAAACCGAATGTAGTTTTGTACTAGAGTGTACGGAACTCCCGTCATAGTGCGCTACAGCACCGTCCACGGTCGTGCTGCCCTTGCACTATGGCGACCTCGGCAATCCGTCCATTATTTATAACTATTTCTGCCGCCAAGTATTAATGTCGGCAGTACTCTGGTCTTGAAGGGTAAGGGTAAACTTGTCAACTTATGTTGCAGTGGAAGTGCCACCCAGATTTTTGTGATTTTAAAGAGCCGAGTGGCATTGCATTTGTTATGGACGGCGTGTAGCTTACCATCAGGCGACGACTTGTTCGTCCCGTCAAATGATATTATAAAAAAAAATTTCATTATGTATTTTTTCTGTCACCGTAAACTTCGCAGTAAGAGGTTTTGCTAATAAACATTTCTAAATGTACTATTTATTTATTTTATTTTATTTTGCGCCGAGTCTCAGGCGTCGACCGGTGCTGTGTGTGCCCGGGGCAAAGACCAATTATAGGAAAATTAATTTTTTATCAGAGCAATTAAGGAGTACAATCAATCGTTTATAGACATAGATCTGTTCAGTACCAATATAGTCTTGATTCGACGAACGTTTACTAAGCAATACTTTACGAAATTATCTATCTCTTATTATTTTGTTTCCTGTCTTAAGAAGTGCGTGTTGTTGGTTGGGCTATATAGAGTTCAATATTTTTCCTTTTTTTTTCCTTTTTTCCCTGCATTGGCAGTTGTACCTGTTCTCAATGTGTAAAATAATATTATGTTGTTTACACTTCAATAATTATGTTTTAGTTTCTGCTGAGTAAAAACTTAGTAACTTATTTTTTGTGTTACTTGTGGAGATTTGTAATTAGCATTTTCATTTGTTACTCAAAGTTTATTTATTGTTAAAAATTCGCTGTAAATCTTCCTAAAAATAAATAAATAAATTTTGCACACCCCCATAGCGCCGTACTAGAGAAACCCTGTATCGCGGGTGCCATGGACACACACAGGTATACAACCACAAATTACACCCAAACTCACGAGAGATATACTCGTAAATGTAAGCCATACAAATATTTCTTCCGTTGGCAGTCCGATATGATAAACGTTCGGCCATGGAGGCAGTTACCACCGTCATTATGGTTGTCTGCGAAAAAAGGTGTAGGTGTTTTATGGACAAAGTTTTTCCTAAATTCTTTACCATTACCCGATCTGAAAACATACTTATATCGTTATTAAAAACTTCATTATGAGACTTCTGTTTTGAGCGCAGCAAGAGAAAAGCGATTTTAATAAAATGCCGCGACGCACTACTCACCGAGGCAGAAGGGTCGCTACCTTTGAATTGCTTTGAGCGACGAAATTTGAACGTCTTTTTCATATAAAAGGGTAATTTTTATACTACCTCTTAGCTGTGACTTTGTTTGTAGCTAAATTTTGTGTGTTACCACGCTCGTCCAACAATAGGTCAAGTTTTTTTGCTAAGGAGATCGTTTGAACATTACCCCACGAGATTTGCGAACCAGTGTTTTTGTTAAGTAATACCAACTGACAGAACGAATAAGTCGCGCACCAGGTGAAAAGAAACACTCCTGTGCATAACAGTTGCAGTGCCACTCGGAGCTTTAAATTGCAAAGATCTGAGGGGCACTACCATTAGTAGTACAGTAGAGCTCCTTGTGAAAGAGGTCGTCCAGGTTAGTACTGTTTAGAAGGGTAAGAGTGCTGGTGAAATTACAGGCACATGGGACTTGTCAATTTATGTCTCAATGGGACGGGCGCAGTGATAGTCCCCCTCAGATCTTTGCAATTTAAAGCTTTGAGTGGCACTTTAACTGAAGTCCTGTGCGCCTGTTATTTCACAAGCATCCTTACTCTTCAAACTGACACGCAGTAATACTCGCATTACTGCTTGGCGGCAGATATAGGTAAGGTGGCAGTACTTCCATTGACGAACCCTTTCACTCAAGGAGCTCTACTACTATTACACTAAAATTCATATTCTTGGTAATGTAATGCCACATGTGATATGTGCCAAAAGTGCTTTTCTCACAAGAAAGCAATACAAAATAAACTATATGAAATTTTATAAATATTATATTTAAGCCATTGACTTACAAATAAATGGACGACGGGTCTAATACAAAAACCACGAAAAAAATGTCCCAAGTCAACCTATTCGACATTTAAATTGTTATGTCATCACAGTATCGCGCTGTCAGTCGAACAAATGAAGACTAAAGCGGAGTTTGGCGCTCTGTATACGATTTTAGGGCCTTACAAGTGCGGACACTTTTTAGCGCTGACCCGACGTCCATATAATTGTAAGTCAATGATTTAAGCATAAAAAAGGCATTGACTAAGTTCGGACTCGTCGAATTTTAAATCTATTTCCTGAAATGTTTTCATTTTGCAGCTGTGATTTTATTATACCAAGGTTGCGAATTTAATGTTTTTTTTTATGATAAACAGTGTGACGGTGTGACCTCCTTACACCGTCATCTCACCTCTTTGTATCGCCTCTCTCCGCTTGTATCTTATCATTTTTTTTATTTTACATGTATTTAAATTTTAAATTTGAATTGTTCCATCTGCCTTCACTTTCTCATTTTGTTTTCGTACCACGGTTATTCCCAGCTCGACCGCCACAACAGTCGGAGCTGTTAATAAGCTAATCATGTGTAACAATTTATAAGTCTACGCCCTTCATGTATCTATTTCTGTAATTCAGTTTCTCGGCCCATTTAGGGGCAAGTGCCTTAATAACAAAGTGTAGGGAGTGTTTTATACTGTTATACCTGTTTTATTTTACATTTACCTTTATATTGTTACAGCCTTTCTTTAAACTTTACTTCTTTAATAAATTTTGTGGACCGGAAGTTTCCCATTTCATTGCCGTGAACCTGTTCACGGCTAGTTAGGGTTACAACCCTTTCAACAGGTGACGGGATGAACATATCGTGCAATTGGTGAAAAGAGAAACTCCTATCCATAACAGTTGCAGTGCTACTCAGAGCTTTAAATTGCAAAGATCTGAGGGGCATTGCGCCCACTGCGCCCGTCACCCTGAGAGATAAGTTGGCAAGTCCCATGTGCCTGTAATTTCACCAACACCCTTACCCTTCAAAACCGTTAATTGATATTGCAAAGTCCTTCGTCTTTTTGCTTATTCAGTTTTTCGGTTAATAATAATAATTTTAAAGGTTTCTATGAACTTTGCTATTCAGCGAGTATTCTGAAATTACAATATGAGAAAATAACGTTTTCTATTGTCAACTTTTTTTTATATAAGGCATTGACCTATGTCAATCCGCAACGTAGGGTCAGGTAGACGGAAATATAAATAAGCAACTGGCTTCGTCACATAAAAATATAAACAATGCAATTCGCCACAGTCTTTTTATTTAATTATTAGAATTAAAAAGGACCGCCCTGAATCGTAGCTGGCTCAAAGGTCCCCATAACACTGGCAGCATTACTGCACTGAATGGCCTACGAAATTTGTTGTACCGGGTAGAATGCAGAGCGTCAATCACAGGCACTATCTCTTAGGCCTCCTCACCATTGTCAACTTGTCATTACAATTATACTCCGTCCAACAATTTTTTTAACTTTTGACATATGCATGCCGCCGAAGGTCCGTAACTTGGTACTTGGTGTAACGGGCTGGTGTCCGCAACTCGACGTCAAGGCGCCTATTTTGCGTGTGGAAGGTCCGTAATTATTGACATACAACTATAGACACAAAAATGCAAAACTTCTTTCTTTTATATTTGAATTTTAGTGAAGCGACGTGCTCTTTCGCTCCGATATTTATCGAGCCAACAGATTATGTAACGAAAATTATTCAAGTTGATAAATTTTGGTTCCTGTCTATTAAATTATAATGAAATAAATTAGAAAGAATTATAATTAATCCTTATTGTTTATTATAATGAATCGTCGGATTACTCACGGGAATCATCACTTGAATCGTCATTAACATTAATTATTAATTCTTGAGTACACAAATTGTCAAACGCAATATCACGATCCTAATCAGACAATATCTTCTTTTTTGAACCCGCTCACATTCACGATTTATAATTCTTCATAAATAAAATCGATTATTATAAAAAAATCGAATTGGAAACGCATTAGCATATCACTAATTGTTTAGAATTCGAGCTGTCAAAAGTTAAATAATTTGTTGGACGGAGTAATACTTGCTAAGTTTTTTTTAACACTCGATATACTGATCAAACGCATCTTGCAATATATCAACGTGTTTGTCGTATAGTCTTTGCTGTCAGCTGAATGGATGATGATGAATTGAGCCCGTCTCAGTCGTGAATCTTGTCAAACGCTTCTTATCTTATAGACACACAATGTAAATACATGACTAAGTAGGTCAATGACAGGTGTACATATGTAATCCTTGGTAGCTGAGCCATTGACACTTTAGATTACTTGTTTTCTTAGAGGATGGAAAAAACTAAAGGAAAGGAGCTGCCCTATCTACGGAATAAACGTCCCTACCTAAACCAAACATGTTCACTACAAATGGCGGATTTCTTTAGTGTTGTACCATAATCATCGATAAGTCAATATCGACATGCAAATGTATGGCTTGAATGTTAAAACTGTTTTTTTTTGTTGTGTTTGTAATTTGTACAGTTTACTGTAATCAAAGTATAATTAAAATGTTTAATTAAAGTAGATCAATATTTATTGTCATATGGGAATATCAGCAAATTGATATACAGCTAGTGCTGCTGTCTACGCGCTCGACAAGTTTGAAAAAGAGCTTTACAAACGGCCATTGTAGATGAGTTTTGTGTAGCTGCCCACACGTTGGTCGCTGTGTATTTTTAAAGTTTACCAACTTTAAAAATAAAAATAATGAAAAAATAAAAACCTGGTTGTGAATTGTTTTAATAACAGAATATCGATAATATGTTTGCTTACAAGAACAACATTGTCTCAAAATAATCTTTATCAACAGTCTTCAAAATATACTAACAAACAGGCAATCTAAAGTAACCAAAGCAAAATTCGGCAAGACTTATGAATAAAGTACTTAAATGAGTCTAATTACATGAGATATTTGGGCTATTGTATGATTTATATACAAAAAAAAACACATGCCGGTGTAATGTAACATTCGATTGGTTTCCGCCTTTTCTACTACCGCACACCTTAATGCCGCAGCGACGCATTTTAATCATCACTTAATTGTTCGCATTCAAATCAATACTTAACTGTTCTCACTGTCAATATTTTTGTCCAAATTTATTACAATTCATGCA
>NW_020653333.1:2230748-2248528 GCF_003589595.1 Hyposmocoma kahamanoa
ATATGCCAACAGGGTACTATTTAAATTCTATTAACAGTCCAGAGTTTGTTATTCCTTTTTAAATTTGAACCTACGACCAATCATTATCAACATTTCAGTGTGTTTCAAATTATGAATGTGTGAGTTTTGGAGGCAGCGGTTCAGATAATAATCGAGACTAAAGGTACTTCCGTTGTTTTTTCCGTGGTTTTTATAATTCTATTTTCATAACGTGTCTAGGAATGTAAACACCGCCGTTAATGGCACGCTTGGTGCAATAAGGCCATATCTGCAAGGACTTCTTTACAGGAGAGAGGTTTAAAGATTCTGCAAAACGCAAGTAGCCGATAACTTTTTATGCATAAGTGGGAGAGTTATAAAATTTCACATTATACATAATTTGTTTCATGTATTTTGTATCATTTTAATAACTTTTATGTGACACAAGCACACATTTTGACATATGTGGCTCATTGAGAGGAGACCCGTTTATGAAGTTTTGTAATTATCTTACTTAAGAATAAAAAAGTTTTCTCTTCTCATGCTCTAAAAATATGGCCCCATATCAATGTAATCTTACGTAGCGGGAGTAAAGTGCGTCCATTTAATCCCTAGGGAGTAAAAAGTACCTTTTTTTAATTTACTTCAAGTGACCTAAACAAACTCAAACAACCAGTATTTACTCTAGTTTGTGCCTAAATATTTAATACGTGAAACTATATAATTGCAACTACAACAACACTAAAAAATTATCACAAAAACAAAAAAGATAATTATAATTTAACATTATAATAATTCATCAAAGTAAATGAATGTACACAATTTCACAAAGATCGCTGCGGTGTGGAAATAAAATAAAATAAAGTGCTTGTGTGTGGACCATTTTCAGTTGTGTTACAGTGTGTAAATTTTTAATGAATTGATATTCAATTATTTTTTGTGAAATTACTGCACTATAGTTTCTTATAATTATTAAAAGAAAGATCGAACACTTGGAAAAAATTCCATCGATCCGGCCAGCTTCGTATCGACGTCTCCTAGCAAACCGTGCCAGACGCCATTACAACTACGCCACGGAACGACCCAGCGGACCTCACGAATTTTTCTATGTGCTTGTTGTCGGATCTTTGTATTTGGTTTTTCAACGACATTTTAATTAGATAATTATAATAAAAAGGAACCTCAAAAGTTAGTGGAATTGGATCTATTTGCCAAGTTTTATTGAAATTGGTAACGGAAAGTGAGTAAGAGTAATTTGCGACACTTAGTGTCGTATTCCAGAACTCTACTCAATGCTCAAGTCAGGACTTGAGTATTGCAGTGAACACTGAAAATCATACTCAAGTCCTTGCTATTAGGGTCGTATTTCCAGTGCTTGAAATCATACTCAAGTCTGCTCAAATCCTGACTTGAGCATTGAGTAGAGTTCTGGAATACGACCCTTAGAGGTGGAATGTTTTCTTTAAATCTGAATTAAACCTTTACCGAGGATCCCCTTTCCAACAATAAATGAATCATCGAAATCAGTTTACACATTTATAAGTAATCACGGAACATACACACACTAGAAAAATACCATCGAATGAAGCACATTTTCCTCCTCACATCACACAAGCTCCTTTTTCTGAAGTCGGTTAAATAAAAGATTGAAGTTAATTTAATTATTTTTTTATTTAATTTCTTTTTATAAACTTTTTACGTTACCCCAATTGAGGTGGACGTGAATGAGAATGTGGTCAAGGAGGATGGTGCTTGTTTAGAAAATGCCTTCACTCACCCCTATTCAATTTCATTTAATTATATGAGATAAGTCGTTTATATTCATATTGTGGAATAAGCATACTCTTTGAAACGCCCATATCTTTTGTTTTGTCTACTTTAAAGAGCTGAATTGATTATAAATTAAGCGGCCTACATAAAGTCGTTCTTTAATTCGTGTAGATTAGTAACAAATATTGTTTTGTTATATTTTATGTATGTTAGTCCTTATTATATGGGTCATGTAGCCTGAACTAAATAAATAAATAAATTGCAACACGTAACATAGAATTTTGACTTAAAATTATTATTTACATTTAGCAATACTAGAGCTCCTTGTGAAAGAGTTTCTCCAGGGAAGTCCTGCCACTTTACCTATTTCCGCCGCCAAACAGTAATGTTAGCATTAGTACGTTTTGGTTTTGAAGGGTGTTGGTGAATTTACAGGCACATAGGACTTGTCAACTTATGAGTCAGGGTGACGGGTGCAGTGGCGCTGCCCCTCAGATCTTTGCGATTTAAAGCTCTAATTGGCATTGCAACTGTTATGGACAGGCCTGTAGCTTACCATCAGGCGCACGACTTGTTCGTCCTGTCATTTTTTATCATAAAAAAAATAATATTTGGATACACGGTTTTAGCTTTGTGTTTTTTAAATGGATGCAATGTGACCGTAACCTTGGTAAGGCGTTTAATTGCAAGCCACAACTGCCACTGGTGCAGGCTTTCAGATGACACAGAGTATATTTGCAGAGAGCTAAGTTTATAAAGTAATTCACGTTTGTCGCAAAGAGGAGTGTTTATGTAATTAATGCCTTCACTTGTCCTGTGAGTTGTGATTTTAATGTATGATTATCAGAAATCAGAACAGGCGAAGTATAAATTGAATTTCAAAGAAGTTATACACACATAGGGGATAATACATCCCTCGGAAAATATAGTATTGTAATAATCATGAAGACCCAAAACAAAATGGCGTGACGAATTGGATGCGTATATAATTTCTTGGCCTGTAGTGGCGTTAAATCGTATAACAAAAAGTGAAGAGTGGAAAAAGTAAAGGGAGGCCTTTGGCTTGCAGTGGGATAGTAATGGCTGAAAAATGAAATGAAAATAATCAGTAATTCAAATTCAAATTAATTTCTTCTCAGACCAATTAATCCATATTTGTTAGTAACAATCTTATAAGCTATGTTAGTAGAAACAAGAAGAACAATTAAATACATTAAATTAAATTACATTATTGCATTATTGTTATGAATACTTTATTATATGTTCACGTGCAACTCCGTGAACCTATGGAAAACAGCAGAGTCCATTCTTCCTGATATCATCCTCAGGATACCATTGGTGTTCCCACGCAATCGCAACATCTGTGACGCACTTTTTTGCACATGATTGCGTAAAAATCATCAACACACGCATCCGCAAATAATTAATAACAAAGATCGAACACTTATAAAAATTCATTCGATCCGGATTGCTTAGAACCAGCACCCTCGAGCAGTCCGTGGCAGATTTTCTGCCAATTAAGCCGCGGAACGGACCAAGCAGACCTTAAACATATTTCTATGTACTTCTTGCAGAGCTTTGATTTTTGTTTTTAACGACTTTTTATGCCGTAGCGCCATCTGTGAGAAACTTATTTCTTCACTCAGATCCATTGACTTACAAATAAATGGACGACGGGTCGAATACAAAAACCACGAAAAAAATGTCCCAAGTCAACCTATTCGAAATTTAAATTGTAATGTCATCGCAGTATCGCGCTGTCAGTCGAACAAATTTTTTTTTTTTTATGTTAACCAGTAGGCAAACGAGCAGACAAGCCACTTGATGGGAGGTGGTCATTGTCGCCCATGGACACGAGCAATACCAGAGGCATCACCCATGCGTTGCCGACTCCGGAGAACCTTGTTTACACGTTTTAAATGAAGACTAAAGCGGAGTTTGGCGCTCTGTATACGATTTTAGGGCCTTACAAGTGCGGACACTTTTTAGCGCGGACCCGACATCCATATAATTGTAAGTCAATGCTCAGATCGGTACCTTTTAATTAATACCTTGTAATTTGTAAGTTTATTGAATATCACGATATCTTAGTACTGTAGTCTAGGCTGTACTCTATGAGTAGAATCACTGGCTGAATGAGTAGTTTTGTAATTAGAATGTTTTGAAAATGAAGTAAGAGAAAAGAATGGAACATCTTGACAGAGATCGAAATATAGCCCAACACCAGTAGCATGTAAAAAAGTGCAATAAAGTAAATATTGAAGATTATTCCAGTTTATATTCATAAAAGTACCTCTCGCTACGCAATCCGAGCTACCCCCCAGTTACAGTACCATGGTATTCAATTTCTTTTTATGAAATTGTAGGCACAATTATGTGAATACTAAAATTAAGGTCAAGTTCGTAGTTCTTTTGAAAAACATTACATTCTACGTTGATGATTCTGGTTATACAAGTTGAGTTGTAAGTGGTAATTTAAAAACGCGGCGACACTATTAGTTTACAGGTTTAAATACTAATTGTAAAACCAATGCGTACAATGAAGACTAACGTGTTTGTAAGAACTAAATCATCTGCCACTTTAGGGGGTTAGCTACGCCACCACCCTTCTAAAGCGTACGTAATATGCTGTTCGTTCAGTCAGGCTTTCCACTCCGCTCAGGGTGCACGGCGCTTAGTTCCATAGTTCCAACTTTCTGAACACACTTCGTAGAGCTGTTTGGTTGCGGAAAACATTTGCCAAATTGTTTCTCGAAAAAGCTGAAAGATTTTATGGCTGGTAAGTGTATTATAAATAAATATACTTTAGTTTAAAAAAATTTTAGAATACATAGAATTAAAACTATGTACAGGGTTTTTTTAAACTAAACTTTCTCTTTATTTTGAGAATAAATATTTTAATGGTATTATTTTGAGATGTTAGGTTACACAATTTTTTCATAGCTTTTTAAATAACGTTTTTGAAATTATTTTTCCTTTTAATGGCGCGTCAAATTTGTTACCACTTCAACCTAGTCTTCCGTCGCTCTCTTTATTATCTCGTAATATAATATACTAAAAAAGTCTTTCGCAACAACCTTGTTTAATTATAAAAGGATAGAAAAACACGCTCGAAGAGCACACGAAAAGTAAATAAAGCATCTTAAATTAAAAAGTTGCCTCAACTTTTCTTTTCGTCTGAAAAAAATAAAGAATTTTCGTTTTATCGTTGAGGTCGGCGGAATCAAAGAAGCGCGGTCTACTTTGACAAACTTTGACTAATCGTAGGCTGTTTTATAAATATTATCTCTTTAATATGACACCGGAATCAGAAATTAATAGATAATTCGATGTTACTTACGTCTGTCTCTCACTGGCACAGACTTCTAATTAAATTAAATAAAAAAATAATTAAAGAATCTATAATAACTGTAAATCATAATTTTATTAGCAGTAAAATTTTCAGTAATAGAAAACAAAACACAAACTTACCTCGAAATTTTACAAGAACTCAATATTCAATAAATACTTTATATCCAATGTTTTTTTTACATAAATTGAACTGAATAGAACGCGTATATTATACGATATATATTTTTGAAATTGCTTTGATTTAGTTTGTAAAAAAATTAAATTCTGAAATAAGTCGTGGGCCCGCCAGAGTCCCTGTCGCCCGACCTAAAGTTGTATCGACTTTTAATAGCTAATATAAACGTGAACAACAATTGAATGTGGGATTTATAATGTTATATAGATATATTATGTATTTGTCTATAGTTATACAGTCAAGATATCGTAAATCTTGACATTTTGCTTTGGACCGCTATTATCATTACAGGCATAAAGTTAATTCAATATAATCTCACTAAGAGTCGTATTCCAGAACTCTACTCAATACTCAAGTCAGGACTTGAGCATTGCAGTGAGCACTGAAAATCATACTCAAGTCCTTGCCATTAGTGTCGTATTTCCAGTGCTTGAAATCATACTCAAGTCTGCTCAAGTCCTGACTTGAGCATTGAGTAGAGTTCTGGAATACGACCCTAAGACTCGGGAGACAGGGGCTGCGATCACCGCTTTGGGTCGTGGTTGGTTTAGCAAGTGTCCATTGCCGTTCATCGAGGTAATGCTGCCGAATAATTGAGCCGGGCACGTTATAGGGATTTTTTATTAGGTTAGGATTATTTGACTATATTTTTTGTAAATCCCAGTTTTTTGTACTTTAGCACCTATTGACGAAGCCTAGTGCTGATCTGTAGGTTGTAAAGGACGATGACTAGTGCAATATGGAGGCATGCCCTAATCTTAAACTGGCATGTCCATAAGCTACACATGGCGCAGTTTAAAGCACATAAGACCTAAATTCTGAATCCATTCCCCTACTTTTATCTAAAGCAGCGGATTTTTATATACTTAATAATAAAAAAAACAACTTTTTCACCTCACTAGTTCGGAAGGGCTTTCTTACTCAACGCGCAAAAGCGTTTTTTGCACGCTAGCGAGGAAATGGTTTTTGACTTTTAACTGTGGCGCACCTAAATTTTTCTTTCGATGAAAAAAAAAAGATAATGACACGTTCAACTACGCGATTTGTCGTACATTACTTATTTATGTAATATAAATCCGTTGGTATATTTTATTCTTATTATTGTTGACATTAAAGTGACAATGATAACTAATTGTGTTTATTAAATTATTTTAATTCGTCGAAGAACTAAATTAATTTCGATAATCACTTAATTACACTAATAAAAGTACAAGCACGAATAAAAATTGATGAGGTGTAAATTCAGAACGCATCCGAAGATAACCTTTGCTTTTAATTAAAAAAACTGATGTTCAGCTGTTTTTCTTCCATCTACCATTTTCTCGCCACAGTAAGGTGAAAAGTTGTGTGTTTTGCTCAGCAGCAAAGATGTTTTGCGTCTCGTGCCTTGAAACCCTCGCTACTCTCAGGAATCTATTTTAATCTTGGCTTCCTTCGCTTGCTCAGGTTTCAATATAAGCACTCGCGTCAAACAACAACTTTGCAGCCTTGCATAACAAATAACTATTCTTAACTTATACCTGTCTAATAATCGAAGTAACTTATAGAATTACATCACATTCCATATATGAGTATATTGGGAAAAAAAATAACTACCTGCGTTTCAGTAGAGAAGCTCTTCCGCCTAATTGTGGACTCTCCGCTTTCTTCGCTGCTCTTTTCTTTAAAAATAAGGTATATTAGAACTCATACATCTGGCAACACCGAACACAGAAATATAAACTGCAATATGTCACCTTTCGTCGCCATTAATACTGAACCGGAAATTCACCAGAAATACAATTTTTTTTTCATTCAAAATAAACTGCTGCTTTGATAGGTTCTGGACTATTATCAAAAACGTAGTTTTAATTAGTTTAGGACAATCAAAAATATAAATTGCTGGACATGTTATTGTATAGTCATTATGATACCGACCCATACTAAGTAAGGTGAGGGCTGTAATCATCGAGTATATAACCAGAAATAGAGCCGAAATGTCATGTAATTTATTTAAAAACGATTCTGCCATATCATTACTGTGACAACTGCGCTCCGATTGGCTAGCCCGCGTTCGAAACAATTGACGGGTGTCGTCAACTGTTTCACTTCAAATCGACCAGTTAACTTGAGCTTTGCTATAATGGACGTAAATTGCAAAATAACATATTTAATATTTAATTACCGATGAAATGTGATACCGTTTGTTTTGTAATTAGATGTTTTGCTGTTTTTCCCACACCACCGAACAGAACAGCACGGCATTGTTAAAAATATTATCTTTATTACAATACATACAGAATATTTTTTAGAATATACGGAGACGTACGGACAGGTCAGTAGTTGGCCTGTCTATATTTCAGTGCAAACGAGAGTTGATATTTATAAGAGCTGTATTGCTAGTGTGTTACCAGGAATATATGGCCCTAATTTTGTCTCTATTTCTGGTTATATACTCGATGGCTGTAATGGTCATCATCGTTTGACAATTTCACATGTAATTTGTTAACCTGTGATATAATCTTAAATATTAATATTCAACATGCTCTTTTTTCGTATATGAGTAGCAGTAGAGCTCCTTGTTCTTCCAGTGAAGTTCTTTACCTACTTCTGCTACCAAGCAGTACAATACAATACCATACAATAACGCACACACTCAATATAGCCCCGCACTAGGGAAACCCTGTGTCACGGAAGCCATGGATACACACATAGACAAACACAAATTACAACCAAACTCACGAGAGAAATAAATGTAGGCCATACAAATATTTCTCCCGGCCCATTAATCTATCCCGTGACCTCTGCGTGGCAGATTAGCATAGTAACCGTTAAGCTACAGAAGCAGTTAACACATACACAACTTATGACTCAGGGTGACGGGTGCAGTGGCAGTGCCCCAAAGATCTTTGGGATTTAAAGCTCTGGGTAGCAGTGGAACTGTTATGGGTCTCCCGTCGTTTGGTATCATAAAAATTTTATATTGGACAAATATATAAATGAGTTAATAGTACGTAGTCCAAAGAGTCTTGTTTTTTAAGTTTTCACAGTATTGGTAAGTAAAATGCAGTGTTCAATTTTCGGCATTGTTTGAATTAAACATGTGACAGATTGACCACATGTCTTCGCAATAAGACGTTGACGAATGATCTTGCTGAGTCGCAACTGCTACGCGACAAGTAAAGTCGAGCTCCACTTAGTTATAAATTTCGTACAACATAAGAACTGCAGTTTAATATCGTTGTCATTTGATTAAGCAGAATCTGGGACATTAACCAGTAACACAATTTTTAGTAGCAGTCGAGCTCCGTGTGAAAGAGTTCGTCCGGGGAAGTACTACATATTTCTGCCGCCAAGCAGTAATGTCAGCATTACTGTGTTTCGATCTTGAAGGGTAAGATTGCTGGTGTAATTACAGGCATATGAGACTTGTCAACTTACGTCTCAGGGTGACGGGCGCAGTGGCAGTGTTCCTCAGATCTTTGCAATTTAAAGCTCTGAGTGGCGCTGCAATTGTTATGGACAGGCGTGTAGCTTACCATCAGACACACGACTTGTTCGTCCCGCCACTTGATATTATAAAAAAAACCGTCTTGCTAGCCGTAGCAAGTGCTACGCTGTCCATTCTTGGTTCAGATTCGTAGCTATTTTAGTAAACTGTTTTAATGGCAACTCAATATTTTAACTGAACTTAAAGATCAAAATATCTGCTATAGGTACATACTTTAAAGTAGGAGATTTGCTACGCAATATACTTTTATGGTAATAATCTAACGATATATTATATAGTTTTTATGCTTAAATAGGAGAGTTATAAAATTTCACATATACATAATTTATCTCATGTAGTTGGTATTAGTTTTGTGATTTTCATGTAATAAAAGCTTTCTGGGCGTATGGGTGCATCATCACCATCATAATATCAGCCGAAAGACGTCCACTGCCGAACGTAGACTTCCCAAGGATTACCAGACTAGACGATCGGACGCGACGTGCATCCATCGGTTACCAGCCGCCCTTACCAGGTTATCCGTCCATCTAGTAGGGGGCCGTCTCACTGAACGCTTTCCGGTTCATGGTCTTCATTCGAAAACTTTTCTGCCCCAACGGCCGTCACTTCTGCGAGCTATGTACCCTGACCACTGCCACTTGAACGTGAGCTTGGCTCTAGGATCTTTTAAATCAGCAACATGCTGAGTAGTCGAGGTATATAGCTGGCTATAGAATCTCTCGATCTCCCCCAGTACCTCTGGCTTGAACGATACAAAGCTACCATCCTCTGACTTCAGCTTTGTAAGCTGACTTTGCCCTATAGACATGGCCTTTGCGTATAGGATACACGTAGCTTTAATATATCAAAGGTAGATTTAGAGACTCCTTATTATTCGGTTGCATAATTATAAGTACGCTTATGAACCATAACAAATGAATACGCATAATTTTAAAGCGCACAATTATATTTATAACTAATAATAATATTGGGCATAAATAATCACAAGTATAATTTTCATAAAATAGGTATAATAATTTTGAAAGTTTATTATAATTGAATGTCTAATGCTAAATTATAAAGTGAATTGACTGGTTTGAAATATTTTGTTTGTAGTTTCACAATGATGGTTCTGATTTTTGACTAAATAACACATACACTCATTACTCCGCGCTAGGAAATCCTTGTATCGCGGGTGCCATGGACACACACACATAGACAACCACAACTTACACTCCAGACTCACGAGAGAAATAAATGTAGGCCTTACGAATATTTCTCCCGGCCCAGCAATCGAACCCGTGACCTCTGCGTGGCAGATTAGCATAGTAACCATTAGGTTATAGAGGCAGGTAACACACAAACATAAAAATGTATAATACTAATGTTTATTTAGTCATCCGTGAACTCTGACTTGTAATATGTACCCTGCTTCCAAGCCAGGTATAAATAAAATAAATAAACGATTAAACTTAGATAAGTGCACAAGAGATTTAATAATAAAACCACAAAGTTCATTTCTACTTGGATCGGCACAGCGCAAATGCTTTGTTGGCTGCAAATAGAATTTGTTTGCTATAATGCAACGGTAGTGCACCTGTACCTTTCCATTCTGCTATCGCGCAGATAGCAGAATGGAAATTGTAAAAAACATTATAAAAAAAAGAGATACTACAAATTACAAATGAAACAGATTTTTATCAGACTTATTTATCATCAACCTTGTAGAACCTTTTTGTGAAAGAGTTCGTCCAGCGAAGTACATTATCTATTTCTGCCGCCAAGCAGTAATGTCAGCATTACTGTGTTCCGGTTTTGAAGGATAAGGGTGCTGGTGACTTTACAGGCACATGAGACTTATCAACTTATGTTTCAGGGTGGCAGTGCCCCTCAGATCTTTGCGATTTAAAGCTCTGAGTGGCACTGCAACTGTTCATCACCTGATATTATAAAAATAAACACTACTGTAGTAGTTACACATAAAAAATGAGCATTATTGTGCTTCAGTTTGGAAGGATAAGGGTGCTGGTTTTTTAAATCACAGGCACATGGGACTTTTATTTCCAAATTACATAACCTAATGCGATAGCGTAGACCACAAGTCTTACTTTTTACCTTTAAATTAAATAACTCTCGTGAGTTTATGTGTAATTAGCGGTTGTCTATGTGTGTGTCCATGACACGCGCGATACAGGGTTTCCCGTGCGGGGCTATAAAAAAATATATTTCATGAAACATTCACAAATAATTCTTATCGTCGATTTGAGATTTGTATCTCAAATCGACGATAAGAACCGTTCTGCCACTGGTCTACCATAGCTTTAGCTCTTATTCAGTAATCTATCAACAAATCTGATGGTAAGCGGAGGATAATAATTTTTCCCAGTACATGTATAATATTATATCGTTAGATTCTGACCAAAAACTGTATTGCGTAGCAAATCTCATATTTTAAAGTGCATACTTTAAAATATGAGATTTGCTTTACCTGTAGCACCTGTTTTGATCTTTAAGTTCAGTTGAAATATTGCCTTTCCATTTTTATTAAAACAGCTACGATTCTGAACCTAGAATGGATGAGCGTAGCACTTGCTATGGCGTAGTGGGATGGTTGGATTTGTCGGTATAGAATTGTTTTCACTTGCCATATTTTGTCTTAACATTTTGAGTTCTTATTTTTATGGATATAAAATGGCGTATATTGGTTTTTCAAATAAAGAAATGTTTCGGGCGCTTTATAGGTCTCATGGTCAAAGCGATTTACTTAGGATCACATTCTTTTAACGTTTATATTATGAGCTAGATAGTGCCTGCTGAAACACCACCCGCTTTTAACGATTCCACTCGATACGTATATCTGTAAATGAGTCTTATATCACTTTTAAATATCAACACTCGTTTGCGCTGAAATCACAAATTAGAAAACTGAAATAGTACAGCGCCATCAACTGGACCTGTGTGTACGTCTCCGTATTTCCAAAAATATTCTGTTTTTATTGCAATAAATATAATATCTCTAACAATGGCGGTCTGTTCCAAATATGTAGTTTTGCAATTATCGTCCATTATAGCAAAACTCAAGTTAAACCGGTCGATTTGAAGTGAAACAATTGACTACTCCCGTCAATTGTTTCGAATTCGGGCTGGCCAATCGTAGCGCAGTTGTCACAGTAATGATTTGGCAAAATAGTTTTCAAACAAATTAAATGACATTTCATCTCTATTTCCGGTTATATACTCGACGGCAGACGTCGACTGGAAGACAGCAGGTGCATGTTCTATTGTTTTGCTGAATATCTCTCTAGTTATGAATAATTAAACCAGGTTGGTCTCCACACCTGTACATTAAAGACTCCATATCCATGTTGATCATCATTTTGGTTTTTTATTGGTTCCATGAAATCTGTCTACGTTCCATTTATAAATCATCATCAGGTATTCCATCGATTTGTATGGGGACTTTAGTCGCTATGTAAAATTACATGGCTATTGGCCTTGAAATAATCACGTTAGTGTTTGCTTTTGATGACAATTATTCTTAATTTCAGCTGAGATTTTTATATGGCATACACTAGAATGCATATGCTGACATGGAGATCTCGTAGATTAAGGTGGTCCCCCGGGAGTCGATAAATACCACTTTGGGAATCATTGGTCTAGATGAAATGGATGAGTTTGTTTTAAACGCCGATAGCCTTTCGTCTTTGTACCAACTGTACCAATACGTTGGACAAAGTAGCTGCCAGGTCTTGACCCCTAATCAGTCCTTTCATTTTTAACCGACTTCAAAAAAGGAGGTTCTCAATTCGACTGTATGTTTTTTTTGATGTATGTATGTTACGCGATAATTCCGGTATTTGTGAACCGATTTTCATGATTCTTTTTTTGTTGGAAAGAGGGTACCTCCATAATGGTCCCATTTAATTTTGAAAAAAATCATCCGCCTCTAAGAGTGGCTGTTCACGCATGAAGATTCATTTTAATAAATAGCGCCTAAATATTATTGTAAGGAGCAACTATTTTAATGGTTGGTTTTGCTATTCTCCAATTCAAGGCGTTTTTCTCTCTCAATATATTTTGAGTAGTAAGAACCGATTTTTATTATCTCCTGTGTCAAGTCCTGTATTTACTTTTTTATTTATTTATTTATTTATTGCACATATCACACATGATACAAGTATGACAACCCTGTAAGGGCATGACAATAGTTGAGAAGGTCTAGTGGCGAACTAGGGGATATTTCAATAAAACTTGGCAAATAGATGTAATTCCACGTACTTTTGAAGTCGGTTTTTTTAGTATTCTGTACTGAATTATTATAAGGAAATAATCTTGTAGAAGGAATAACCACTAATGACACTATGGATATGAAATTTAAACTCCAAAGAGTACGTGCCAATTGGGGTCTACTCCCATTCTGCGTCGGACATCCGTCCAAAGCAATTACTGTGAAATAAGTAATACTCGACTAAATCAAAAAAGACAATGTCAAGTACGAAGCTTCATTCGCATCATGAGTTTTTTAATTTGTTCGAGTATTATTTATTGGACTGCAATTTTTTCAGGCGGAAGTTGGACGGAGGACGGGAATAGACTCCCAGACCCGGGGTCTCAGTGAAGTTATTTAAAATTTTGTAACATGACGAGGGTCTCAATTTAACTTCTCTGTCTTTATTTACAGCGATTAAAATTGAGTCTAATGACAAGATCATTAAAGGGTTTTTTTCAGTATTTATTCCATCTAACCACAGTGTTTACGTCGTGTTTGTTTCCGTCAGCTGAAGTTAATTTCCGATCTCGTTTATTTTTTGTTATTTTCGAGCACCCACAAGGAATGCCTGTATGTACAATCAACACCAGAAGTTAGATAAAATGCTTTTATCACCATGTGATAAAAGGGCTTTTGCCATGTCATAAAATTCATAAAAATAATACGAATTAATAACATAAAATAAATTATGTATACGTGAAATTTTTGAACTCTCTTATTAATACATAAAAGTTATCTACTCTACTTCACTTTTTTTAGGTATTTTTTTTGTCTAAAACGTAAACAAATAATCAGTGATCGTAAAGCTTTTCCATCACTCAACAAATAATATCAAAAAAAAACATCGTCAGAAGAAAAGCTCTTAAAGCTTTTAAAAAGATTGAGCTCATAAAAATAAAATTATTTTTATTTAATTTATAACAGTGAGGATCTTATGAGTAAAAAAATCGTAATAATTATATAAATATCTTTATGTAATATGTTTGAGAATTGAAAAAACCTAATAATTACATGATGTATTAAAAATGTTTCAGAATTTTGATTCACTATATTTGTTATAAAGGTTTTCTTTACTAAATTGAATAAAGTAAATAGTGCCTGATAAAAGACCCAAAATTGCCTTCTGTTTAATGGTAAAAAATGAAATTTAATTTCTTTAAAAACTGTTTAAACCTACCTCCTGGAAAGTTATCATTTTGCAGATGTTACCATAAACATCAAAGGCGTGAAAGATTAAGTAACTATAAGACTTCACTCAGCGAGAAGACGTTTTCTACTTGTTATTTGTTGTTTTCGTGCAAAGCACCTTAACTCGTCATTTGACGGTCAAACTTACGCTTGCGGCTGCAGCGATTCATTCGCAATGTAGTCGTCAATCGTCTACCTTTAATACATACATGCGCGGCTCAAGCAGTGCATTTAATGCTTCACCATAAACGACAGCATTGATACAATCGCGTGTCTGCATCGAAGCAATCGCGTGTCTGCATCGAGGCAATCGCGGGTCTGCATCAATGCAATCGCGAGTCTGCATCGATGCAATCGCATGTTTACATCGATGCAACTGCCTGTAAATCGCTAGTATCGCGATGTATAAGTCGCCGTGTGTAACCGCTCTTATATCTTGTACATAATCATTTTTCCTCCATTTTCCATTTTTACCCACTTCCCATTAATTGATTGGGCTCAAATTTCACGAGAGTATGTTGTTTGGGTGACAAGTACCATTGTTGACTTGATGTCAACAATTGTTTACTGATATATCTGAAAAATTAAACGACCACACCCTGCCTCAGTGAGTCAATTTTATTCATTAAATTAAGCTGAAACATTGTGTAGCTCAAACATAGTGAAATAAATATAATGCCTGTATCAATTCAAAGAAATTAACTTTAACATTGTGGATGGCGACTCTTGGATATAATAAAAAATATAAAATATTGAATCTCGAAAACTTGAGGTATGTCATCATAAACAATAGTAAATATAAAATATGAAAGGAAATGCAAAACTATTTAAACAACATTTTAGGAATGGTCAATTGAAATTAATGTTATATGAAAATTGGTGAAAACTGTCGTGTGTAGTTTGCAATTAATTGTGTAGATCGCATTTCTTTGAATTTATTTTCTAAAGTAAGTAACGTTTTGTTACTGGCTTTTACTTTAAAATAGTAAAATTACAGACTCAGTTTCATTACAATTTTGCTATAAATGTTATTCATATCGAGACGCTGGAAAATCGCATTTGGAAAATATTACAGGAGAGCAATTTAAAGTAATTTAAAAAAAAATCACAACTAATTTTATTTCTTATAGGGAAAACTAGAAAGTTTCAGCTTTTCCATATAACAAATAAAATGAGAAGTACGATTTTTTTCTTAAAAAGTTCCTTAAAATCACTCTCCGGTAATATTTTCCAAATTCATGTTTAACGTTTTACCTTTCCAGTGTCGATACATAATCAACACCTGAACAAGAGCAATAATACCCTTGACAAAAATGTAATTGCTGCCATCTGTTGGCTTTTTGGAATATTATTTCAATCGCATCGTGGGTTTACTTAGTACCATCTATTGATCAGCGCTAATCATCAAATTTATTTTTTTAATTAGCGTCCGAATAAACGGAGTTACGAGTGCGCCATTTCCTTGTATGAATTTTCGGTATATCTGTACTAGTATAGTATTAGAGTATTTGTGGTAAAAGAATATCTGGAACTCAATTGACATCTCTTAAGTTACGATTGACATAATAATATAATCTGTAATATTGACATCTAACATAACGTCAAAAATGAAGGTACAAAATTGGTTGCAGACTCTTACGTACGATTATACGGAAAATCTCCTCTCAACTCTCTTTTGAATTATAAAACATCACTGCAAACATTGACTTACAAATAAATGGACTACGGGTATAATACAAAAACCACGAAAAAAATGTCCCAAGTCAACCTATTTAAACGTAGTGACATGTAAAGGAATATGAAAAAGCTAAAACGTTGAAATTAAATTGTAATGTCATCGCAGTACTGTCTAATTTTGCTTGCTTCCCTGTCAGTCGAACAAACGAAGACTAAAGCGTGAATGACGCTCTGTATACGATTTTAACGCCCTATAAGTTCGGACACTTTTTAGCGCGTACCTGACGTACATATAATTGTAAGTCAATGACTGCAAAGCATTATTTCTTAACTCTTTGTAATTTTTCAGTCACATCACGTTTCATGTGTGTTAAAATTTTTTTCTTACTGCAACTTTTGTTTTTAGATTTTTAATTTAATTTAAAACAGTGAGCTTGTTTACAAGTATAATATCTTTATCATTGATTTAAAATATGTATTAACATTATTTTATTTTTTCTTTTAATAATGTTATGCAGGTCTAATTATTGTTTTCCATTTCAATTTTATATTGTTTTAGTAGGAACTGTTACACCGTCCGTTTCACATTTTTTTTGTTAACATTGTGCGTCGAGTAACTCTAACCCCTGAAACACAGGTTACCACCTAGTTCAGGGGTGGAATGTATCGTCACCTATTTAGACACTGTTGTACAAAACCTGTTTAATTATAATCGATGCCATGTAACATATTCTATTTTTATATACAATAAATTATTATTATCTTTGACATGGTATAACTTAAATATTATAAGTTAATAATGGAGATTAAAATTAAATGTAACACTCTGAACCAATGATGTTCATGATTTGTGATAGTTTACTAATGAATATTAGTCCGCCATTGTCGGTGGATGTTGTGTGATACTTACCATTATTATTTACTGAACATCAAATTGTTACACCAAAAAACCAAAAAAATAAGTTTTATTTTTGAACGAAATCATTTCAAAGATAAATGAAAATTTATTTACTTTACAAAATTGCCGGTAATATTTTGCTGGCGTCTGTACTCTGGGATTGAGAGTTAAAGATCAAAACAAGTTTAATTGACTGGTTTTTAATTTCAGTGTTTACCTCGTGAAATGAAGTAGGCCATTGGTTTATTAGAAAAATAATTTTACAAAATTATTTTTTAATAAGAAACATTTGCGGATGGATCATACCAATAGGAGTGCTGTCTGTCATTGCTGTGAATAAGTTTTCTAAAAAAAATTGATAAATAGAAAAAACTAAATTAAGTGGCTGGCTGTTTGTTGCCAAGCAAGTTAGTTATGATAATAAAAAAAGATCAAAATTCAAAATTAATCTTTTAGGCCTTGGGAGAGGCGAGAGTCTAAAATAGATATACATACATAATAATAATGTGCCAGAGCAATGGAATTCACTCCGAGAACCAATCTAGAAAAGTTAATATCCCAAAGTGGTCCTATCGGGAATCGAACTCGGGAACACTGTACAAACCGTTGAGCCACAGCGGTCGTCATAATATTTATAAAAAATGGTAATAGAAAAATTATACCTAATGCACAGATGATAGGCTTCCCTGTTTATGATACGAAGTAACGGGATGAGCAAGTCGTGCGCCTGACGGTAAGTGACACGCCTGTCCAGAACAGGTGCAGTGCCACTCAAAACTTTAAGTCGCAAAGGTTTGAAGAGCACTGCACCCGTCACCCTAAGATTTAAGTTGATCAGTCCCATGTGCCTGTAATTTCGTCAGCAATCCTACCCGTCAAAAGCGGACACCAGTGATGCTCACATTAACACTAAAATAAGTAAGGTGATGATAGTACTTCTCTGGACGAACTTTTTCACTAGAAGCTCTACACCTTTTTTTTTTTTTTTTTTTTTTTTTTTTTT
>NW_020653333.1:2248628-2248772 GCF_003589595.1 Hyposmocoma kahamanoa
TTTTTTTTTTTGACGGGGGGAAATCTTTATGGATACCCCTGAGCCCCTCTACACCTACCAAAACGACTGGTTAAAATACCAGTAATAAGAAGTTGTGTCTATGTGTTACTTGAAAATAGAACAATAATAATAATAAAATAAAAT
>NW_020653333.1:2249172-2291835 GCF_003589595.1 Hyposmocoma kahamanoa
AATAAATTCAGAATATTTTTTCGAATATACGGAGACGTACACACAGGTCAGTAGTTGGCCTGTCTATATTTCAGTGCACACGGGAGCTGATATTTATAAGAGCTGTATCGCCAATGTGTTACCAGGAATATATGGCCCTTATTTCGTCTCTATTTCTGGTTATATACTCGATGCTTATATATAAGAAGTTACTAAAATAACAGTTGTATCATAAGTTTATATGTGAACTAAATTTCGATTTGAGTTTATTTATATTATTTGTTTACATTATATACATTATGTATATACTGATATAGTATAAACAAGATGCGAATATAAAGAACAAGAAGCGAAACTGGATAAACAATATTGTTTTAATCGAGTTCTTAGGTCTTCGCGATTGTTACGCATAGGAAATGGTCAACCGTCACCATGGAACAAACGTTGGTTTGTTTGAAAAACAAAATATACGCGATTTAAATCCAAAAAATAGTTTCATTTGAAATATTATTCTAAACTATAGTTTCCCAAAGTGATCCCTACCAAGTGGGCGCTGAAGAGTCCTAGGGGGGACGGTAGAGGCTTCGGTAGCAATTGAGGGCATCGATACCTTCCAGGGGTTGCATTTGAAATAACCCGAATTATCTATATAAACTACACTATATATAATATTTTATTCTTGTGATTTTTTTTTGTTAAATATTTTGTGGTGGTTGAAATTTTTTTATCTTGCCTAAGTGGGCAGTGAGCCAAAAAGTTCCCAAGTTTGGGAACCTATGTTCTACATCATACTTTGTCGCCATATGTGTTTATATTTTTTTATATCACAATTTTATGACGAAACACGGATCTCATATTGGATTTTTCATTATATCTAGTCTATGATAGACGGACAATCAAGATAAATCCAATGATACCTCGTTTGATGAAAGCGGTAGTTTGGACTCTGTGACGGAATAGACGAACACATACAACTTTGATTTGTTTGGAAAAAAATATTTTAGTAATTTAGATACATAAAAATAGTTTCATTTCTAAAATTGTATTACCATGTTACTATTGAGATGAATACTCAAAATGACTACATTATACAGGACATATCGACTGTGAACTGGCAAACGGTACTATCTCAATTTTGACAATTTTACAGAAAATTTGAGAAAAAAATTGTTTGCGTCATTTATATGGCATCTGGTTTATAAAATAAAAATACGTAGTTTTTAAATATTTTTAAAACACGTAAATGTATGTACACTGCGTATTTTTATTTAATAAACCAGATTCTATATAAATGAATTTTTCTTCATCCTGTAAAGTTGTAAAAATTGAGATAGTAGGTACCGGTAACCAGTTCACAATCGATATAAAAAAGAGCTCATATTTATTTTGATAATATACAGGTGAGGTAAAAAAGACAATCATAGCTTAAATACTAGAAACTAAAACTAGGATTTTTTAATTATATGAATAAAGTTGGGTCCCCCCGGCAAGGTGCCCAAGATGCTGGCAGCGTTCTCCTTTTGTATTGCTATGCTAATGCGTTGGAAGGAAGGAAATTGGGAAAGGAAGTTGGGTTTCACAGACAGTCTATTATATTTTTGGATAAAATTTTGTACAGATGAAGGGCTGGTTTCGGCACAAGGGCTTCGACTCCAAAGGCTGTAAATAGCTAGTCGGAGCCGAGATCTTGGTACTTCTTACTTTTTATACTTTCCGCCAGCTCAGCTGCGGAACTAGCCCTCTTGCTGGTGTGCTGGAGATGGGATGGGAAGTTGCAAGTGTACCGGACATATAAAAATATAGTATTATTCACACAACAATTTTTTTTTTTTTGGCACTGCACTTATTAATTTTTAAAACAAATTATACCACTCGAAGCATAATGACGTTAGCTTTATTTTGATATCAATTGGAGATACGAAAATTCACTTTTAACTCCGTTACGGATTTTTATCACAGGAGCAACATATAAACGATGTTAACTTTCCTAGCTCGACACTTTCCTAGTCTGCAACGGGTATATATTATTTATTAGTAAGGATAAGTTTATTTAAGTATATTTTGTATACAAATATATACATACATATATGACGTCATTTGTTATTTGGTAAAATATAATGTAAGTTTTATTTTATACAATTCATATTTTGCTATTAGCACACCACGTCTCCCCGCTCTTATTAGCTTTCCTCTACCTCGAAGGTTGTCCGGAAGAGATCGCTCTTAGCGATAAGGCCGTCTTCGCCCTCATAAGTTTTACTTATTTACTGTTTTGTTATTCTATTTATCTTTTAAATAGAGTAAAGGTGCTTGTGTAATACAATTGGACTACTTTATTCCCTTTTATATAGGGTAGACAGAAACTATAGACCTCAACCAGCTATGCTCCTGAACCCTGAACCTCTTTCGCTACCTTCACTTGCCTTTGTACACTTATTTTTTTATTTATACGCCCGTTTATTCTCGGTAATTCTGACTGGTGTTTTGAATGATATATTTTTTTTATTTGGCCAGTTCACAAAATAATAAAGAATTAGGAACACGCAAAATTTAAAACTAAGTGCAAAATCTATTGTATACCGATACTAGATGCACATTTAATTATTACATAGTACGAAAAAGAAAGTCACTTACAAAAACATAAAGTGAAATCCATCAATCCAACAATCGGTTTATACATTAAAAAATAAACTCAGAGAGCACATTTTAATATTGCAAAATAAGCCAGGATAAATTTTATTTGCATAATGCACAGAGAAACATAAAATACATGAAGACAGAGTCAACTGAGCCAGGCGACTCTTGACGCGCAGGCGCAGTTCCCATCTGCGGAGATGGTCGTGTTGGGGGACTTTAATGCTCACCATGAATCATGGTTAAGTTCCCTCAAGACTGACCATGCAGGAAGAACTGCCCACGCTTTCGCTCTCACGCATGACTTGACCCAACTGGTAACCCAGCCCACCCGGGTTCCAGACATATCGGATCATGCACCCTCTTTGCTTGACCTTCTGCTCGCGAGTCACCCTACCTACTATACAGTATCAGTCAGCGCCCCCCTGGGAAGTTCTGATCACTGTTTGGTTGGGTGTAAGGTTTCCCAAATGCCTCCAACTAAGCTGAAGGAGGTCACTCGTCGCATTTGGCACTACTCGTCGGCGGATTGGGATGGTATGCGCGACTACTTTGCGTCCATCCCTTGGTTGCAGCACTGCTTTGCGGGAAAGGATGCCTCAGCAGCTGCCGATGCTGTTGTCGATGAGATTGGAACGGCTATGGATTACTACATACCGTCTTCCAGTGTCATCGCCAATCGCAGAGGACGCCCTTGGTTCAATCGCGAATGCATGGACGCTGTTAGTGAGAAACAGGCTGCATATCGTGGTTGGATCAGGGGTCGTGTAACAAAGGATCCCAACCTTGCGTCCCTTAAAGCAGCCTATAACAAAGCAACCAAGTCTTGCAGGAGGGCTTACATAAGAGCGGATGCCCAGCGCGTTTCACGGATTGGCCAGAAGCTGGTAGCCCATCCCACCGGTAGCCGTGCCTACTGGAGCCTGGCCAAAGCCGTGCAGTCCAATTTTTGTCGTTCGTCGCTGCCGCCTTTGAGGTATCCCGATGGATTTTTGGCCTATGGCCCCGAAGAGAAAGCCAATTTATTGGCCGACCTTTTTGGGGCTAACTCGCGCATTCACGACCAAGATGCGCAACCGCCGTCAATTCCCCACTGCGGAGTCACAATGCCTGATATAGTTATCAGACAATGTGATGTCCGCAAGGAATTGCAGACTCTTGACGTGCGGAAAGCCTATGGTCCGGATGGGATACCTCCTATCGTCCTTAAAAGGTGTGCGGCGGAGTTGTCTCCCGTACTGACGCGCTTATACCGCCTCTCATACCAATCTGGTAACGTGCCCCTAGCTTGGAGGGAGGCCAACGTGCAACCTATCCCCAAGAAAGGAGATCGGTCTGATCCGACAAACTATCGCCCAATAGCTGTCACTTCAGTGCTCTGCAAAGTGATGGAGCGGATTCTAAATATCCAGATAATCCGGCACCTGGAACGTCACTCCATTCTTAATGATCGGCAGTATGGGTTTCGGCCGAACCGATCAACGGGTGACGTTCTAGCGTATCTAATGCATCTCTGGGGTGAAGCTATCGACAAACAGGGCGAAACCTTAGCGATAAGTCTGGATATTGCTAAGGCCTTTGATCGGGTCTGGCACCGTGGTCTCCTCTCCAAGCTTCCGGCATATGGTCTTCCCGGCCGCCTTTGTGAGTGGATCTCCGGCTTTCTGCGCGAGCGAAGATTGCGTGTCCTTGTTGACGGAGGCACTTCGCGGCTCGTGACAGTTAATGCTGGGGTGCCACAGGGCTCAGTGCTGTCGCCCACGCTGTTCCTTCTGCATATCAATGACTTGTTGCCTTTTGGCAACATTCATTGCTATGCAGATGATAGCACAGTGCACGGTTGCTATTATAAGTAATCGTCAAGCACCCGGGAGGACCGTGAGAGAAACCGGGAAAAACTTGTCGCTGAGCTCAACCATGTTTTGGAGCACATATCGTCGTGGGGCTCCCGAAACTTGGTTGAGTTCAACGCCAAGAAAACCCAGGTGTGCGCGTTCAGCTCCAAAAAATCCCCATTCCTTCCACTTCCCCATCTTCAGGGTACAACGCTGACGCTGCGGGACAGGCTCAGTCTACTGGGGATGAGCATCCGGAAGGACATGAGCAACAAAGATCGAGAGCGTCATCTGTACCGCGTCGCGCAAGCTTGGCATCCTGAACAAGGTGCACCGATTTTTTACTCCAGAGCTGCGATACCTGTTGTATAAAGCTCAGGTCCGAAGCAGCATAGAGTACTGTTCGCACCTTTGGGACGGCTCTGCCAAGTACTTGCTCGATGCCCTAGATGGACTGCAGCGCTACGCCTTCCGTGTTGTCAACGATCCTCATGTAACTGAGCATGCGGAGTCGTTACAGCTTCGCAGAGATATAGCGTCTCTTAGCGTATTCTATCGTCTGTACCACGGTGAGTGCTCTGAAGAGTTATTCAACCTTGTCCCTTCCTCTCCTTTCCATCAGCGGACCACCCGTGCCGGACTGCGTTGCCACAGTTGGACGGTCAGTTCAATACCGTCCCGCACTAAAAAGTTTGGCAATTCGTTTTTATGCCGAACCATCAAATTGTGGAACCAACTCCCGGCGCATGTATTCCCTCCCCTCTATAACATCGGGTCCTTCAAACGTAGTGTGAAGAAGCATTTGGCCAGACCGGCAAAATGATAGTGACGGAGTGAAGATATTTGTGTTTTCCATCCGTTACTCTCATCTCTGGACTGTATTCGCACTTTCCATCAGGCGCGGTGCAGTCATTTTGCCGAGTCACAATAAAAAAAAAAAAAAAAAAAAAAAAAAACTATTTGAAAACGCTGTGGGCATATGCCAATTTTATTTTTCTAAACTAATTATGTTATTTATGTTATACTTATTTTAATTCGCATCTACATTTTTTATTTTCGATACACTTTAAGCATAAAATCATAATAATGTGCATGTAATATGTGCTAGTGCTGAATAAATTTATTTTATTTCTTTTTTTCTTAAATTATTAAAAAATAAACAAAAGCATTAAAAAGAAATAAGTTGACATAGTTTTAGGAAGGTGCCCCTTTGGTATAAATCAATCGCTCTATGGTCGTTGTATAACTGGCATAGGAGAATTCAAGCCCAAAACAGTCCTTGGTTTGCAAAGAGGTTCCATGGAAAATCTAGAAAGAACATTAAATAATATGAGGCTTAACAACATTGCATCATAACTCTCCTTTTGGATTCATCGTAGTCGGGTAACAGTTTTGGCGCATTGCATCATAGTAGATTTTCACAAAAAGCATTTGTCTAATCTAAATTTAACCTGTTGTGCCCGAGGTTGCATAAATGAACGGATGGCCGAGGTCGCCATGGTGCAAGGGCAACACGACCGTGTACGGTGCTGTAGCACACTATGACGGGAGTTCCGTACACTCTAGTACAGAACTACATTCGATTTCTTTATTCCGTCACGTATCGTAGAGTCACAGAGTGTCCCTAGTGTTTAAAAATAAACGTTTATGATATAGCAAATGAAACTATTTTTTCGGAGATTTTTTTTTATGTTACCAGTGATGGAACAAACAGATCGTGCGCCAGGTGTCGCTTACACGCTTAATTATAACAGTTGCAATGTCACTCTTAGCTTTAAATCACAAAGATCTGAAAGGCACTGCCTCACACTGAAACGTAAGTTGACAAGTCCCATGTGCTTGTAATTTCACCAGCACTCTTACACTTCAAAACCGAAATACAGTAATGCTCACATTATTGCTTGGCGCAGAAATAGGTAATGTGTCAGAACTCTCCTGGACGAATTCTTTCACAAGAAGCTCTACTCCCACTAAACATGCACATTTTAAATTGTTTTAATATTTTTTTAATGGTTAATGAAAACACAGCTGCGCGTTAGAGACGCATATGGCTCTATGACGATAACGTACCAAAATAGCTAGGGACACCGCACGACGGGTTAAATAACAGGGTATATTTTTTCATGATTGCACATTGGCGGCATTAAGGCGCAGAGATATGTGTAATTTCTCCCTCTTTACTAACTGCCACATTCGACATTTTTGCCATAACTGAGTAAAACGTTAGGCCGAGTACTCACAAGCAAGCTATAACACCAACCGTTGCATGTTATGTTACCAGAAATCATAGTGTGTACGTGATTCCCGAGCGGAACGCGTGCGGTCCGCAGTGAGCCGACGATAACCAGGTAAAGACTGTTTCACGCGTACACACGAGAACCTCGTTACTGTATCTGTCATGTTACGCGTTCCGCTCGCGCCAAGCTCGCGAACCACGTACACACTATGACTTTTGGTAACATAAAATGCAACGGTTACGGTTACGGTTAGCGCCCAGTTACACGATACGAAAGTTTGACGCCGCGTAGACCATAGACAAACCAATGTGAAAGTTAAATAAATAGACTGTATTTTGCCATGACAATTCGGTCTCGGTTTCGGTGAGTGCCATAAAAATTCGTGTCAAATAAACACGCCCAAGTTACAGCTCGCTGGTAAGTACTCGGCTTTACTCGATTTTCAAAGACGAACGTTGTACGTCTCGCTCACAACATCACAGACTCGATGTAACAAGGTCACATAAGCAAAATGACAATTTTTCAGGAGAGAGGTTTAAAGGTTCTAAGATATTAGTCGATAACTTTTTATGCTTAAATAGAAGAGTTATAAAATGTCACGTACATATAGTTTTCTTCATGTAGTTCGTATTATTGTTATGATTTGAAAATCATAAATATAAGAGTCAGTCAGTTGACTTAGATATATGACATATAAATCTTTTGACTTTTGACATATGATCACATGTGGCTTTATTGTACCTTATGGTCGCGATATAACACATTGATAAACGTAATTAACATATTACTCAAAATATATTTTCACCTCACTAGCTCTGAAAGGCTTTCTTTCTCATTAGAAATCTACGCGCAAAAGTGTTTTTTGCACGCTAGGAAAAGATTTTTGAAATTCGAACTCGACGATGGACTACAATCCAGTACCTAACTTTTTCTTTTGATGAAAAAAAAAAAGATAATGACACGTTCAACTACGCGATTTGTCGTACATTACTTAGTACAGGACATTACGTAGTGTCCCAATCGACAGTGAAGTTTTTAACTTAAGCTTTTTACTAGTGACAAGCCTTTCTGTTCGCTTAATACTCGCCTGGATAAATACCACCGCCTTAATTGTTTTGCCGCAAATACGACCGTATTCCAGATTGAAAAGTCGTACCCTTCTTGATATTATTTAACCATGTTGTGATTGATGCCGTTAAACAGCTTATTATATTAATTAAATTTAAGTCAATGTTTATCTATGTACTCTTTGCAATACATTATTTGGATTTTTTTAGTGATGGCCGCAAAAGCTAAACTAGGTTTTTATAAGGCCTACCCTTGGTTATAACAAGGCCTCATGATCATACGTAGAAAGTGCTTTTATCACTTGAAAGCTGTGAAAATGATACGAACAACATGAAACAAATTATGTAGGTACATTTTAATCCTTCCGTGGCCGAACGGTTACCATGCTGGTCTGGTATGCAAAGGTCCCGGATTCCGATTCCAAAACCGGGAGAAATATTTGTGTAGTGAGTTTGAGTGTAATTTGCGGTTGTCTATGTGTGTGTCCAGCGCACCCGCAATACAGGGTTTCCCTAGTGAGGAGCTATTCAAAGTCAAATTTAAACAATCATTTATTCCATAGGTAAAATTTATATCATTTATCAAATTAACTTAAATGCTTTAAAATACATTTTGAATCATATTTGTGTGAAATCTAGACTCATGTTGTCTTTCCATACATCTTTATCTAACACGTAGTCTACAATTTTGTAATATGACTTTTCAATTAAAATACTTTTAAACTTAGGAAATGGTAAACTTAATATATGCTCCGGAATCTTATTGTAAAAACGTATACAGTTCCCCATAAAAGAATCGTTTATCTTAGTTAAACGAAATCGTGGTACCATGAGTTTGGACTTAGTTCTGAGGTTAATATTATGGTATCTTCTTTCTTAACGAAATTATATATATTTTTACAGGCATACAAAATATTTGAGTAAATGTACTGTAATACCACAGTCATGATACCAGTTTCCTTAATTTTTTCTCTGTGTGAAGCCCGAGAATCTAAACGGTACATAGAACGAATCGCTCATTTATTTGTGTGTGCGTATTATTGTGCGCGTTATTATATGTAAAATTTTATAATTCCTATTTAAGCATAAAAAAGTTATCGACTAATTTCAACTGTAGAATCTTTAAGCCTTTCTCCTGAAAAGTTGTCATTTTGCAGATGTGGCCTTATTACACCAAGGGCGCAGAATGTAGAGAGTCAGAGCATTTGTTACCACAAGTGTCACGTCTCATGTTTCGTTGTTGACAATGCGATGCGTTTTTCACGCAACTGAACACAACACAACAAACCTAATTTGACAAATTTGAAAATACACTGAATATTATCAGCATCATCGTTAGCTCATTATATGTCTCACTGATGGGCACGGGTCTCTTCTATGGAAAGAACGTAGGTCGGTTACCTAATAGAAGTCCAAAATTACATTCGCCCGAAATGTCATTTACTCGAACTTTCATAAATTTTCTTCAACAGCAGAGGCCGTGGGCGTAAATGCGGTTTCGCACTTCTGAGTTCCTCGGAATGTATTATTATTATTATCAATTAATACACTAGCAGCTCTGCGAGCTGATGCGTGTATATCACTGCACTTGTATATTATTCGTTTCCAAAATGTTTATCAAGTCTAGCTTTGAAACCGTTCACTGTCTGTGCACTAATAACAGTTTCTGGGAGCGAATTCCACAAGTTCACAACGCGAAATGGTAAGAAGTGTTTTCTAGGGTTGCTAGCACACGGAGGCATGTTTAACTTTAGAGAGTGGCCTCTCAATTGATGATTATGATTCAATATGTACATATCTTGCATATTGCGCACATTGTAGTACCCATTGAGTATTTTGTAAGTCTCTATGAGATCTCCTCGGTTCCTTCGCTGCTCCAAAGTAGTTAACTTTAGTTCATGGAGGCGCTCTTCGTAAGATAAGTTTTTTAAAGACTGAACCATTTTCGTTGCTCTCCTTTGTACTTTCTCCAACATAAGAATGTCCTTTTTGAAATAAGGACACCAAATTTGAAAAGCATATTCCAATAATGGACGTACAGATACAGGTATATATGTTTTGTATATTTGGATAAATAACTCCTTAGTAATATTGTAAAATGCTTTTCTTATCATGTACATGTGCGAATGTATGTGCGAATTTTACCATGAACTTTTCGGTGAAGGGTAACATCGTGACGAAACCTGTACGTCGAAGAAGGGTCATAACCCTTGGAAAACCCGTGTAGTCCCCAACAGGTATTTCTTTTCATAAATATCAAGTGATGGGACAAACAAGTCGCACGCCTGATGGGAAACCTACACGCCTGTCCATAATAGTTGCAGTGCCACTCAGAGCTTTAAATAGCAAAGATCTGAGGGGCACTGCCGCTACCCCCGTCACTCTGAGACATAAGTTGACAAGTCCCATGTGCCCGTAATTTCACCAGCACCCGTATCCTTCAAAACTGGAGCACAGTATAAACTGTTGACGATGACAATTTTCTTCAAATTTAAATGGGGTCAGTACTGAGGTACCTCCTATCAAACAAAAAAGAATCATCGTCATTGGTTCACAAAATATATCGGAGTAATCGCGGGCGTTTATTGGAGGTCATACTACAAGTACCTTGCAATGTTATGATGGCCGTTTTGACAGGTTACAATAGTAAGGTCAAATCTCAATTTATTATCGAATAAATATCTAATCAAATGCGAGTTGCATAAGTTTTTATACGTATTTATAACTAGTATTGCAAGGGGTAGCTGATTAAAAAGTTTTAATGAAACGAAAATAAAAATGTTTACTTAATTATATCGTCAATTCGAAACTGCTTTGTTTTGCATTGAGCTTTGACGCGAGTTTGCCGGAGGTAGAAGTTGTGCTGGACAACGATCCTAAAAGTGACGATCGTATTAGATTTCATTTTTTTAAATTTCGAATTTCGAAAAACAAATTCAGAGTTGTGTCGTAAAATTATACATACATAAATTTTACTGCACGTCACTATTGACAACAATGCACATCAATTAGTCTTCCTTCAACGAAGTTATGAATTAATACGAAACTTGATGAGGACCAAACGTCAAAACGGCCATCATAGCGTGCCGGTACTTTAACACATTACTATCTTATATATCTTACATAGATCATTGATTTATTAATGATATAAAGGTTGAACGAACACAAAGAAAAATTCCTACAATCCAATAGGACTCGAATCACTATCTCTCGCCTCAACGTAGCTGCTTACAGGAAATTAGCATTGGAATTTGATATTGGAAATTGGTGAAATTACAAACACGTGAGACTTGTCAACTTATGTCTCAGATCTTTGCGATTTTAAGCTCTGAGTGGCACTGCAACTGTTATGAACAGGCATGTAGGTTATTACCAGGCGACGACGAAACGTCAAAACGGCCATTATAGTGTACCGGTACTTTAGTAGTCATACTGATATGACCAATAAGAATTGTTTGCATTGGTGGTCACATTTAGTTAGCATTAACACCCTGTAGGCAAATTAGCTTGACTTAAAAAGGTTATATCACCGAAGTTTTTCTAAAAAGAATCCGACGCAAATCTTTTTAATCTTTTTGCATAATTGGCTTGGCACAAGTGTGATTTTTTATTATATGGCTACCCTAAAAAAGTGATACGTTTGAATTCACGCGTCCTATCACCTATCGCGTGACATACACACAAAGTCGGTAAACATGAAATTAGGACGACGATTATTATGGAACAATGCCACGGTCACCTCATCCATTCATTTATACGCATGTCTTTGTAAATATGCAGATATTTAAACAGATCGCAATATGCAAGTCCATTAAACAAATTCCTTACACCAAGACGAAGGTCGTGGGCGGCCTCGTGTTTAGAATTGCATTCAAAGTGGAGCTAATTAAAACTGTCGTCTTGAGCTGAGTAATTAATAGTTTCCTCTTCACTGAAACCCAATTAGTTATTAAAAATTAACTGCGAAAAGTTTAGTAAAACTTTTAGTACTAAAAAAACCGACCTCAAAAGCACGTGGAATTACATGTAATTAGAAAAGACGAAAAAGAAAGAATTGAGAAAAACGCCTTGAATTGGAGAATAACAAAGTCAACCATTAAAATAATTGCTGCTTATAATAAAATTTAGGCGCAATTTATAAAAATCAATCTTCATACGTGAACAGCCACCCTCAGAGGTGGATGATTTTCTTCAAAATTAAATGTGACCAATATGGAGATACACTCTTTCCAACAAAAAAAGAATAATGAAAATCGGTTCACAAATACCGGAGTTATCGTGTAACATACATACAAAAAAAAAGAACATACATTCGAATTTAGAACCTCCTCCTTTGTTTGAAGTCGGTTAAAAATACAAATGAAAAAGACTGCTTTTATGATATCAAGTGCTTTATGTGAATATAAAATTGACTCGATTCAAAAATAATCATTGGCATTTTTTTTGTGAGAAATAAAGCGTTTTTTCGAATCTAAAATAAATATATTGTTTTTTCAAACATACCAAAATTTTGGGTCCTTTATAGATCCCCTGTCACGAGTGATTGAGATGGTATCAAGCAGTTTATGTAAACCAAAATGCACATACTTTGTCACTTTAACAGCGAACTGATCAGTGTTATTTGAAGGTTTCAAAAGATAACATTGGAGATGTTTTAATTACTAAATATCATTGTTACTAACAGGGTTTGGTAATAAATTAATTTTTAGATTTTCGATAATTCTGTTAAATTTTTGAGAAATTAAAAAAAAAATAGTTCGGTCTGGCCTGAAATTTAGGTTTGTTTGAAAAAAACAATTATACGTATACGTAAAAAAATCATGATATTCAATAAAATAAATATTATAACTAGTTAAGTATTTGTCTCTAAATGCATACCGCATAAAGCATATAACTTAGTTTGTTAGCACCGTGTATACATACTTGCTAACTGTGGAAAAGTGCCTTGAACCACGAACTTTTCAATCCGAAAAAAGGCTTTATTTTTTTATTTCAAGGCGCTCTTTCAGTTCAATGACATACCTTCGTCGCTTCTTTCACACCCATCAATCGTTCCACAAACGCTTGTTTATTCTGGCTACTCTTGACCTGGCGTTTTCAAGGACATCCTCAATCTGGTTGAGATTATATACGCCGTCAACCTTTCCCCACGTTTCCACCTGCGTTTAATGACGTTAGCGTTATTACTTAATTACTTTACGCTCGCACAAAAAGCTTGTTCGTTATGAGATGTTATAAGGAAGTTGCATCAGCTATATGACGCCTTATAATAATGATACTAAGGTCCGTTTAATACACATTTATAACAAATTATCCAACTAAATTAAAAACATAATAAATCGACTTTATTTGTCAAAGTCAATAATCATTTATTCATAAAATTTTTAATCTTGAGAACGTAATTTGTTAAGCTACTGCTAGTTTACTACGCTGACCACCCTGAAAAGAGCGAGCAAGAAACTCTAGGGATTGCTCTTTTCAAATAAACTTAAATGCAATGGAATACACTTTGAATCACAATTGTGTGGAATCTAGTCTCTTGATGTCTGTGTGATCTTTACCTAACACATACTCCTCAATTTTGTAATATGACTTTTCAATTAAAATACTTTTAATGTAAGTTTTAAACTTAGGAAATGATAATCTTAATATATTCTCCGGAATCTTATTGTAAAAACGTACACAGTTCCCCATAAAAGAGTCGTTTACCTTAGTTAAACGAAATCGTGGTACCAGAGTTTGGACTTAGTTCTAATGTTAATAGTGTTGTGTATATATTCTTTTTTAATGAAATTATGTATATTTTTACGGGAATACAAAATATTTGAGTAAATGTACTAAGATGCACGGTCATGATACCAGTCTCCATAAACATTTCTCTGAGAGAAACCCGAGAACCTAAATTTTACACAGAACGAATCGTTCGTTTTTGCAATACTGTTGTGTTATATGATCTGCCGCTCTACTCTACATGAGAATCCCGTAGGACATTATACTATGGAAGTAACCAAAGTAAAGTAGTCTAGCAGTAGCATCATTGCATCGGAGCCTAATGCTGCTGGCTAAGGAAGATATGTTTGACATGCAAAATACATAAATTAGAAATAATTAAGTATAAAAAATTTGATAATTCCTTCGTAATGCAAAAAATACAATGATTAAAGAAAATGAAGAAGAAAAAATTGATCTCGAAGTAAATAAGTAATAAAAAGCACGTCAAAGGTCAATATAGTCAACATAGTCCTCGCTGTTATTCTTATATAATAAACACCTACTAGAGCTCCTAGTAAAAACATGCCACTCGATTAAAGGAGTCGCTTAAGCCGATCAGAAAAAGATCCACGAAAGAAATAATAGCGAAAAATACAATTTGCGTTTCTGAGACAATAACATAAGTAATAGCTTTAGTAGCGGTAGAGCTCCTTGTGAACGAGTTCGTACTGGAAACTACTACCACCTTACTGCAGTGAAGCGGCGAATTACGGGCACATGGGACTTTTCAACTTATGTTTTTTGAGGGTAACAGGCGCAGGGACAGAGCCTTTTAGATCTTTGTGACTTAAAACTCAGAGCGGAACAGCAGCTGTTATGCACAGGCGTGTCTCTGACCACCACCAGGCGAACGACTGGTTTGTCCCGCCATTTGGTATTATAAAAAAATATATATCGTATTTAAAATAATTAAAAATATTTAACACATCCCATTTGTTTGACAACCTAACATTCGTCCAATGTAAAATGGTTGTTATATCTCCGTATCTCATATAACATTCAAGAAACTTTACGAAAAATTGAATCTTTGGTGATGTGGAAACGTGATGTCGTCTACTATATAGAGATAGAAATTTTGTTCATTACATTCTCATTAAAACATTTCTAGTAAGTGAAATTATTTATTCTCGGTGTTTTTTTTAAGTAAGTAATGGAATAAGAAAATAAGCGTCTGACGTTACCAAACGGCAAAAATGGAAAAGTAACCTCAATATCGTTTGAAGAATTGTTCTCCTTCTTCTTACCGTGTCGAAACTTCTTTTATTATAGGACTATATTGACTTTAATAGTATGTTACCTTGACTGCGTTATCCGATCTTCCCTCGTACATGATCCAGTTCTGGTTTTAAAAGGTTTTTTTACCAAGTGACGGAACGAACAAGTGGTAAGCGACACTCCTATCCCTGAGACATAAGTTGACAAGTCCCATATACCTGTAACTTCACCAGCATCCTTACCCTTCAAAACGGAAACACAGTACGGCCATTCTCACATTCGGTGTTCTCAGCCTAATTACCGTAGCCATTTCGGTATTCTTAATCTAACTGCCGTAGCCATTGATTCTTCTCGTTTATTATACACAATAACATTGAAATATGAACAACGTTAAGCTAAACATTAATATGTCTAAATAGCAAAGACAAAGTTATTTTCGAGTTATTAAGACAAATATTTTATGGAAACGGTAATTAGATCTAATTACCGTAGCCATGGATCCGGTAATTAGTTATTATACGCACTTCTACTAGGAATATGCTGCCAGGAATGTTTAAAAAAACTGTGCCGTCTACAAACCTTGTTTTTTTGTAAGTAAGCCTGTCTCACCGAACTTTCCACCACGTTCTGATAGCAAATGCCGCTATATGATCGTGGGCTGCTTATTTAGTATATTTGCAGCGAACCACCATATCTGATGACCGTTCACTATCCAGGACCACCCCGATAGACTACATTTTAACTCTAGCTATTATCCTGAGTATGTATAAGTAAACGAAAAAACGGTAAACTCAGCAAAATGTTTTAACTGCGTCACGGACTTGCAAGGGTTCACACGTAATTAAGCAAGTACGGCTGCCGATTAAGCGGTGGCCTGCCCAGCTAGGTGGCAGTGAATTGTTATCGCAGCTTCATGAGTCGGTGCCCCGAAGGGTGAAGAAAAGGCTTATTAGGTTAAGATAGGATTTATTACAACACCCTTAAATTAATTTCAGAGTAATCTTGATCAGTTAAAATAACGCTTGGCTTGTGTGAACGAGGCTTTGTCATTCGTTCGCCTGATTACATAGATTTTTACATATTAACAATAATAATAATAACGCACGCACTCGCCGGTGCCATGGACTCACATATAGACAACCACAAATTACGCCCAAACTCACGAGAGAAATAAATGTAGGTCATACAATTATTTCTCCCGGCCCAGAAATCGACTCTGGGACCTCTGCGTGGCAGTCCAGCATGGTAACCGTTCGGCCATGGACGCAGTTAACATATTATTATAGTTAGCCTATATATGCTACGCAGTTACGCAGTGTACGCAGCATATTATACGCAGTAGTTCGGAAACGCATTTCGTCGACCATGAGCAGGATGCGTGGCAGCGGTAACAGCCTTCTGAACACCATATCGGAGGATGTAGCGTGTCCGATACTGTGCCACTGGACCAGAATTCATGTCACCAAGAAGGGCTGGTGACATGAATTCTAATTACGCGTAGGTACCTATTGTAAATTTGTATTATTTATTTTGAAGTGTTTCTATTTTAATTATTTTATTAAGTGTAATTTACTAACATAGTCCTAAGTTTTTGATTGTTACTAACAAAGTGGATCAATGATCTTAAATAAATAAATTATTATTATTATTATATAATAATATGTAAAAATCTCCAACAACGAGTCTATAGTCTCATCGTGCGACTGGTGGTAAGCGACATACCTGTTCATAATCGTTTCTTTTAGTAACGTTTAGTAACACTCAGAACTTTAAATTACAACGGTCTATGCTGGCATTGCCGTAGCGCTGCCATTATATCGGTCACTTTGAGACATAAGTTGACAAGTCCCATGTGCCTGTAATTTCACCAGCACCCTTACCCTTCAAAACCGGGACATAAAGCTCACATTACTGCTTGGCGGCAGAAATAGGTAAGGTGGCAGTATTTCCCTGGACGAACTCTTTTCACAAGGACCTCAAGTGCTACTAAACTTAGTCTTCGTGAGAAGAAAGTTCTAAAACCTGTAGAGCTGTTAGTGTGTTTGCAACGCTTCGACAAGCGTCAAACACTTGCGGATCCCACGTAAGAACTGTATCAATAATTAGCCCCAGATTCTTTACTTGATTCGATAGGAATTACTACGTTCTCAAACAATATTTGAGGCACGCCATGTCACTAGACGAAACAAGGCGTGAGCTTCCAAGGACGATGGCTTGACACTTGGAAGGGTTAACATTAATGCCCAACCTTTGGGACCAAACCGAAACTCGATGAAGGTCGTCATTAATATTTTGGACCCTGGACGAACTCTTTCAAAAGGAGGCGTAGTGTTACTGCTAATTTCTAGTAAGTAGCTACGTTGAAGCGAGAAATGCAGGTTCGAGTCCAATTTAGTAGCAGTAGAGGTCGTTGCTAAAGAGTTCGTACAGGGAAGTACTGCCACCTTACCTATTTCTGCCGCCAAGCAGTAATGGTGTTGTTGAAATTACACGCACATGGGATTTTTTAACTTATGTCTCCGGGTGTCAGGCGCAGTGGCAGTGTCCCTCAGATCTTTGCGATTTAAAGCTCTGAGTGGCACTGCAACTGTTATGGACAGGCGTGTAGGTTACCATCAGGCGCACGACTCGTTCGTCCCGTCTCTTGACATTATAAAAAAAATTTGATTGAAGGAAATTTTCTTTGTTCAATCTTTATATCAATAATAATAGAATGATCTTATATAATAATAATATATTAAGTTTTTTTTTTGTAAAAACCGTCACTATGTCATTTAGGAAAGGTCTCAAAGGCGTCCTTTAAAGCGTGGAGTGGACAGCGTCCGTCAAACGACGGGTGGTCAAATTATCCCATCTCAAATTCCCTTTCATCACTTAAATACACGTTTTTAGTGGGAATTTTGCAAGACTGATAATATCTTCAACTCCCCCCTTGCTTTCTGCCCTGCCGGAAAGTTGAGACATTGTCAAAGGAGTTTTATTTAATTGTTTTTATACAGAAAAAAAATCCGGTCAGGTGCAAGATCAAAAGCAAGTCAACTTGACACTTAAGACAAATTCAAAGGGCCAAAGTGTCAAGGTATGTTCTTGACTGTACGAGTGTCTATAGCTTAGACTATTTTTTTCCATCCTCTATGGCAGCCTTTCCCAAAGTGGGCGATAACGCCGACACAAATAAACAAATAAAAAGGCAACAGACACAGTTTCGCATTTCAATAGTTATTAGTATTCTTAGATAGGTAATTTTCGTAGATAATAGACCGCGAGCAATCATGTTTGAACAAGTGTTTGTTAAATAACTCGATTTGTGCATTCCTGTATCAATCGGTTGGTTCATAGAATACTTGTTCTTACTTGTTGAGTACGATTGAGCGTCGAATGAGATAAATGAGTTTATGCATGTTTGTCTTATTCCTGTCGGTGCGTGCTGCTTATGCAATCTTACATAAACAACGTAATATTTATTTTATTTTCATTTGCGGTTTCGCGCGTAATAGATAAGCAGTACTTAAGTTCAACACTTACTTACGTATTTCTCAAAACAAAACAATGTCGGAAGTAAAAAAGAAGAGACGGCAATACTGTGCGGAATATATTAAATTCGGATTCATTGAAAATCCCACAAACCCATCGTCGCCTTTGTGCCTTCTATGTCTAAAAACTTTTTCGAATGAAACAATGAAGCCTTCAAGATTGCAAGATCATTTGAATAAAATGCATCCAGATAAGAAAGACAAGAATGTAGCATATTTGCAAGACCTAGAGAAGAAGCATAATACTCAACCAAGTGTCGCAAAACTCTTTTCGGTAGCTGCTAAGCAAGATGACGACGGACTTCGAGCTTCGTACAATATCTCTTTGTTAATTGCTCAAAAAGGCAAACCACACAACATCGGAGAAGAGTTAATTTTGCCGGCACTAAAGGAAGTCATAACTACTGTGCTTCATAAACCGGCCGCAGATATTATCCCAAAAATTCCTTCGAGTAATAATTCTGTACAAAGACGAATTGATGAAATGGCTGAAAACATTGAAGAATCATTGTGCAATCATCTGAGGACTAGTCAATTCTCAATTCAGCTCGATGAGTCCCTTTTACCAACTAATGAAGCATTGTTGCTGTCTTACGTGAGGTTTATTAAAGATGAGAAAATATGTGAAGAACTATTGTTGGCTAGAAATTTAGAGACCGATACAAAAGGCGAAACCATATTCAATACATCGGAAAAGTTTTGTGATAAGAAAGAGATTCCGTTGAAAAATATTATATAAGTTGCTACGGATGGCGCTCCGGCTATGACAGGGTGCCATAAAGGTTTCATAGCGTACTTAAAAAATAAAATTCCAGATGTCCTTGCTGTACATTGCGTTATTCATAGACAACATTTGGTTGCTAGAAATTTAAGTGAACGACTATTTCAATTACTGCAATATATCATCAAAGCAGTCAATAAAATCCGTAACAGCTCTTTGAATGATAGATTATTTCATCAGCTTGATGTTACTAATGACGAAGATTTCAACCGTTTGTTGTTTCATACTGAAGTTCGTTGGCTATCAAGAGGCAATTGTCTGACTCGATTTTACAACCTGATTGACTTTGTGATACAGTTCTTGGAAACTAAAGATACAGAATTGCGCAACAAGCTCATTACATCAAAGAATGATATAGCTTACATGACAGACCTGCATAAATTGTTCAACGACATGAATCTCCAACTGCAAGGCGATGAACTAAATTTAATTAAAACAAAAAATGTCGTTGCTGCTTTCGCAGCCAAACTGCTTCTACACAAAAAGAATATGGGCAGACGTCCGAATTTATCATCCTACAGTAACGACGACTTGTTTGCCTACTGCCAACATTTGGAAATCCTCCACATTGACTTTACCGAACGATACCAGGTCATTTTGAACTTGAAAATACCAGGCAGGGTGTTGGATCCGTTTTTAAATGTCAACACAGCAACATCACCTCAGCTGGAAGAAGAACTTACAGAATTGACAACGAACGAGGAAATAAAAATCAAGTTCAAAAATGACTACCAAGAATTTTGGCTACAAAAACCGATCCCGCAAGTGTACCCTGGATTGTGCTCAATCGTTCAATGATTCTTCCCTAGCATTCCCATCGTCATATTTGTGTGAACGTGGTTTTAGTGCTGTGACAACACTGGCTACTAAAAAGAGAAATCGTTTGCATATTACCGAACGTGGTGACTTGCGGCTGTTCTTGAGTAAAGTGGAACCTAATATCAACAAACTTATTAAACAGCATCAGATTCATCCTTCACATTAGTTTTTATATTAGAATCGATTATGTTTGTTTTATTTTGAATAAAAGATACTCTGTCCGAATACTATAAAGTTGCGTTTCAATAATCATTCTCATTGGTAGGTGTAGCCCGTAAGAGTTAACTTGAGACCTAAGCGCCGTTGTGCACCTACTGCGCTCATGTCTCAAGTTAACTCTTGCGGGTTATAGTAAAAGTCTCTAATGTTTAATCTCCACTAAATATAGCTCACAATAATTAATTTAATTTGAAGTTATAGTGGTTTTTAAGTAAGGAAAAAAAGGGGGCGCTAAAAAATTATTTATTCGAGAAGTGGGCAGTAGACAAAATAAGTTTGGAAACCCCTGCTCTATGGTTTATAGTGACATAATAATGTTGCCCATAATTCTGTAGGTGAGAGGTACCTTGAGTGCCAAATAGTAATTTTTAACTGACTTAAAAAAAAGGAGGAGGTTATACTTTCGGCTGTATGTAAATTTTCAGATATCTTCGTCAATTGTAGACCGATTTTGAAAACTCTGGTTTTGTTTGAAAGGGTGCACTGTCGTGGTGATTCCATTGCCACCAAGTTAGAATCTGATGAGGGGATCCCATGAAAATCGAAGGAAATCCTCAAGTTTTACAGGGATGTCCGTGTATGCACTAATTTCTCCATCAAAGTGGACCCATTTTGAATTTTTTCTTTTGTTTTAAAGGGCATACTCTCGAAGTGGTCCCTGTTCTGGGTTCGTTCCGGCTATCACAAATTACTAATTATTGTCCGCAAATAAAAGTCTACTTTTCACTTGACACAATACGTGTAATCAACAAATCACCGTTACCATGACAACCGGAAAACAAAATATAAAATGTACAAAGGAGTCCGTAACAGTCCCATTGTCACCAAGAAGTCTTATGGTTTTGGGATCGCATTGAAATCGAAAAATTTTGAAGTAGGTTTTTTTTAATGAAAAAGTTACGATTATTACTGCAGATACTGTTCTAAAGACAATGAGGCTCCTAAGTCGTATTCCAGAACTCTACTCAATGTTCAAGTCAGGACTTGAGTATGATTTAAAGCACTAGAAATCATACTCAAGTCCTTGCCATTAGGGTCGTATTTCCAGTGCTTGAAATCATACTCAAGTCCTGACTTGAGCATTGAGTAGAGTTCTGAAATAAAACCCTTAATCAGGTATTTCAAATCTGTCTTAAGGTTAAGTAAAATTGTTAAATAAAAAAACAAACAACGATAGGACTTAATGTCTATTACACTTTGCGTGATTTTTAGCGTTCTACGATCATTCTTGGCCTTATTTCCGTGGTAATTTTTATTATTTAAATATTCCATTTTTTTATCGAGCAATATTATTTAATATTGAAGTATTGTGTCGTGAAATATTATTTAATATTTACACGATAATATACTTGAATATTTGAATAATGAAAATTGTGGAAATTAGATAGTGAACGCTGGACCGAGAATGACCGTCTAAAGCAATGTTTGCAAAAGCAGTTAAATTTCAAAATATAGACTTAATGTCTATATTTTGAAATTTAACGGAATTACAAATCTGAAATTTGAAGTCCTTGTGTCTATGAACTTTCATCAATTCAGTGCAAGATGCTTTTTGTGCATGAAGTGAACATGAAAATGTTTATAATAAATCAGGGATATGTTCTTATGGCTAAACACTGAAAATAACTTAGTACCTGTAATATAGTGACTGACAAATATTGGGACTGTATGGTTTCATACATTTGTCGGCATAACTCTGCGCACGCGGCGATCTACTTTAGCCACGTGTCGGACTTTTATTTAAACATGCAATTCACACTCTGTTTTCACGTAGTACGTTATCAACTGTCCACCTATACACGACATCAAGGAAAGGAAACAAGTATGGGTAATGCCCGTACTGCAGTCTATAGAGCATATGCAAATTTTCGCTGAATTCGTTCAATCATAATAGAATATTTGTATTCACAAGGGTCCCAAAATATAGCTGCGTATTCTAGTTTGTTGCGTACGTAAGCGTTATACAACACCTTCGCCACAGCCACGTCGTTGATTATCCGTAAAATAAAGCTTAATTTCTCACTCGCCTGTTCGCAGGTTGCTGTCACATGATTATGCAAGTCTAACTTACTATCTAATGTTACTCCTAAGTCACAAATGTTAAGCCACAAACTTATGAGGTCGGTTTTAAAGAAATAATTATTTATAGTCTTATCAAGTGAATTAGTCAAAATAGGTTTTAGGTTAATAGTTAAAGAGTGTTGATTTATAAATGGAACCCATTGACTTACAATTATATGGACGTCGGGTCCGCGCTAAAAAGTGTCCGAACTTATAGGGCGTTAAAATCGTATACAGAGCGTCATTCACGCTTTAGTCTTCGTTTGTTCGACTGACAGCGAAGCAAGCAAAATTAGTCAGTACTGCGATGACATTACAATTTAAATTCAACGTTTTAGCTTTTTCATATTCCTTTACATGTCACTACGTTTAAATAGGTTGACTTGGGACATTTTTTTCGTGGTTTTTGTATTAGAGCCGTCGTCCATTTATTTGTAAGTCAATGATGGAACCCCGAAAAAAGAAATTTGTAATTTTCTTTTATACTATAGTCAATGTGCTGTGACGGTGTGACCTCCTTACATCGTCATCCCACCTTTTTGTATCGCCTTTCTCCATTCGTATCGTATCGTTTTTTCTTCTACTCGTATTTAAATTCAAAATTTTGAATTGTTCCATTCTTGCCCTCGCATTCTGATTTTGTTACGTTTCATCGTCACTCCCTGCCCGACCGCGGCAGAAAACACATCTCGTTCACTTTTTTGAACCATTTTACAAGTTGCCAATAATTTCTTATGCTATAAACATTTAAAACATCACAAAAAACTTTAAAATATTTTTTATAAAACCGGATTTATTTCCACTTGAACTACCAAACTTACCAAAAGTAAAGATCTGCGGTCTACAGAACATTCGAAGCGGCATCAGCAGCGGCACACGCTTTCACTAATGTAAAATGGGTATTGCAAGCTACATTACAATCTACAGAATTCCACCAACCCTTTCAGTGCACGCGGGAGTTTTATACATTTAGTATTTTAACTAAACTAACTAAAAAACTTAACTAAGACCGTATTTAAACATGTAGAGAGAAAAAAAACCGATATCATTAATCTGTACAACGTGGTGTGGAATTAGGTACATAAAAAACACAATAAAAGCCTTTAGTACAGTGACTATGACATGATGAAGTCTTCGTTTCTTTAATGGCCGACGTTTCAGATTATGTCTAGCTAAACGAGTTTCTGCTACTGACAAGACGAACTTTGATAACGATGAAAATTCAATACTAACGCCAACATTGTAAGGTTCAAAAGTAAATTAAGGTCTCTCATAATACGGTAATTGCTAATACATCGACTAAACTTTCGAAAAATCGTACTTCTCAAAAGTAAACACGATAGTTCTGTGAAGGTTCTTACTGTGCGCAAAGGTACACTTAGGTACCTTCGTTTTGTCATGTGGGAATACACCAATACTGAAACGAAAAGCATGTGACCACGTTCCATTTGCTCAAGAGAGGTGACATGCCTGCGACTGAATCGGAAGTGTAGTATAACACGCTGTATTTAGAATTAAATTGCTCGAAATTCTTTACGGTCAGGTGGGATAGAAGGAACATACCTTATTTTGAGTCAACAATAGTTTTGGATTACACTAAACTTGCCTTTGTTGACAGCTTTATATGTAGTAGCAGTAAACTCCTCGAGAAAGAGTACGCCCAGGGAAGTACTGCCTTACCTTACCTACTTCTGCCGCCCAGCAGTAATGTCAGCATTACTGTGTTCCGGTTTTAAAGGGTAAGGGTACTGATGAAATTACAGGCTCATGGGACTTGTCAACTTATGTCTCAGGGTGACGGGCGCAGCAGTAGTGTCCCTCTGATCATTGCAATTTAAAGCTCTGGGTGGCACTGTAACTGTTAAGGACAGGCGTGTAGCTTACCATCAGGCGTACGACTTGTTCGGCCCGTCACTTAACGTTGTAAAAAAAATTAAAAAAATATAAATTATTCGATTAGCGCCCCAACCGAATTTCAGTCGAACGTGAACTACTACACTCAAAAAACGCAACTCACAACCCATAAAATAACGCTCGTCTGGCCTCACCCTACAGCTTCAAATCCCTCTTCACCCGGTGTTCCTCTTACCCCACCTGACTATAGATTTAAATTCAAATCATTGCCGTTTACGATAAGAACGGTCGAAAATACAAGTATCAAGCTTGTGCCCTTGAACGTGCATACTTATTTTTAATATATTTTTTATGAGAGTCCTGAGTTTTCCGGATGCTTCTGGTCACACAAATGAATACTTACAGACACTCCCAGTTTTAGAATACATGCACTTTATGATAAACCGCCTTGGATTTATTTTATAGAGGTAAAAGGTTACCATCCTGTTTCTACCGCCAAGCAGTAATGTGAGCATTACTGCGTTCCGGTTTTGAAGGAGTTTATTTATTATTATTATCCAATCCCAAATGCCTGTAATTTCACCGGCACCTTTCACGAACTTCCCTGGACGAACTCTTTCACAAGCTCTACTGCTACTAATTTAATACTAACACGATGAGGTCCCAATGACTTCATTCAATCAACTTTCCGACTGCATTCTAATTGCTAATTTAAGTTGTAATGCAGTTGGATAGCACTTCGAAATCAAAATCAAAATTCGTGTAACTAAACCCTTAGAATTAAATTTTTATTGAATTGATATTCAATTATTTTTTGTGAAATTACTCCACTAGTTTGTTATAATTATTAATACAAAGATCGAACACTCAGAAAAAACACTCAGAAAAATTTCCTTCGATCCGGTCGGATGCGAACCGACGTCTTCTTTCATACCGTGTCAGACGCTATACCAACTAAGCCACGGAACGAACCAACGGACCTCACGAATTTTTCTATGTGCTTGCGACGTGTCTTTGTACTTGGTCTTTCAACGAATTTTTAGTCGTAGCGCCATCTATGAGAAATGTATTACAGATTTATCACCCAGTTAGTACCTTTACAGCTACCAGTCCTGGCGAAAGATGTCGCTATTCAGTGTATTAATTAAATTTTTATTGAATTGATATTCAATTATTTTAATTAAACTCTATTAAACCCTTAGAACTCATTCGCTTGGGTCGTGTAGTAAGTTACGACACACTTAACAGGGAGTGATCGTAATGGAATGGTCGCTTGAGTCAACACACGGTACGTAAACATCTTTTGAGGCATTAATATGATGTAAAGGCAGGGAGTGCACGAGACAGGCTGGAACACGTGGAGATTTGTTTGATAACTAGAAATAGAGACGAAATGTTATTTAATTTGTTTGAAAACTACTCTGCCAAATCATTACTGTAACAACTACGTTCCGGTTGACCAGCCCGAAGTCGAATCAATTGACGGGTGTCGTCAATTGTTTCACTTCCATTCGACCAGTTTAACTAGAGCATTGCTATAATGACGAAAATTGCAAAATTACATATTTCATATTTAATTACCGATGAAATGTGATTCCGTTTGTTGTTTTACTGTTTTTCCCACACCACCGAATGGAACAGCCCCCATAGTTAGAGATATTATCTCTATTAGTACAGAATATTTTTGGAATATACGGAGACGTACACACAGGTCAACTTTCTAATTTGTGATTTCAGCGCAAACGAGAGATGACAAGGCCCATTTACCTGAAGAGTTGCCAGGGATGGATGGCCCTTATTTCGTCTCTATTTGCGGGATGATGTACAGTCGTTACTTTAAGAGATAATTATGACCCTCTAACCGTCTCTTTAATTCTGAGTAAATCAGTGTGAAGAAATGTGTAAAAAAACTTTATACTGTGAGCCGAAAAAGCCGTAATTTTGGTATGACTTTCTTATTGCATCATTATCGAATGACGTTTTAAGAAACTTTTGAAACCAATTTCACCTTTAATTACATTATACAGGGTTACTATTCAAATACTAACAACTTCACTGGACTACATTACCAACAGCATAAACCACAACTTTTATTCCATGACTTTCTACAAAACAATGAATTTACCAAAAATAAACTATTAAGTTTTTGTTGTACTATCTGACATTTTTTAACCGACTTCAAAAAAGGAGAAGGTTTGCATGTTTTTTTGTATGTATGTTACGCGTTACTCGATTTGTGAAGTGATTTTGATGATTCTTTTTTGTTGGAAAGAGGGTACGGTATGTGTCAAACTAAGGGATGAATCCTGTTTCGCGCACTTTCCGGTAACCGATTCCAACAAAACTTGACAAATAGATGCAATACCTCGCACTTTTGAGGTCGCTTCTTTTTAAATAACAATTTACAATTATTAGACCTACATTTGGCGGAATAAGTTCAAACATTCAAGCGTCCTCCGCGATGACTCCCATCCCCCTCCTGCACAGTAATTTCACCAGCACCCTCAACTCTTCAAAACCGGAACGCAATAATGCTCGCATTACTGCTTGATGGTAGAAATAGGTAGGGTGGTAGTACTTCCCTGGACGAACTCTTTCACAGGAAGCTCTACTGCTACTAAAACATTTTAGATGTCAACATTTCACGTTTCCTATGACATTTGACGCAAATTCTAGGAAACTGAAATGGCTTCCGACCAAAAGCCTCCACATACAGCAGTAGCTAAGTGTTTTTAACTTACATTAGGCACGCGAAGTAGGTACACTTGCGGCATCGATTGAGATATATATCTGTGACCAGACCACCTCTTAAAAATGCATTATTATTGCCATCGAGTATGTAATCAGAAATAGAGACGAAATAAGGCCCATGCATTCCTGGTAACTCATCAGTGATATATCACTTATAAATATCAACTCTCGTTTGCATTGAAATATAGACAACCGCCAACAACTGACCTCGTGAGTACGTCTCCGTATATTCCAAAAATACTCTGTATTTATTGTAATAAAGATAATAATCTTCAATGGCGTGCTGGTCCATTCGCGTCAGTGTGGGGAAAAACAGCAAAACATCTAATTATAGAACAAACGGAATCAAATTTCATCGGTAATTAAATATGTAATTTTGCAATTTTCGTCCATTATAGCGAAGCTCAAGTTAACGTCGATTTGAAGTGTAACAGTTGACGACACCCGTCAATTGTTTCGAATTCGGGCTGGCCAATTGGAGCGCAGTTGTCACAGTAATGACATGGCAGAATAGTTTTCAAACAATTTAAATGACATTTCGTCTCTATTTCTGGTTATATATTCGATGATTAATGCTCACATTACTTCCCTGGACGAACTCTTTCACAAGAAGCTCTACTGCTACTAACATACTCATCATACCGTTAAGATAGCGTCGATTTTGCTAACAGTATGTCAAGAGGTAATTATTTACTTATGCAAAGTTTCCTAAAATGGCATCATCCGAGATTGAGCACCCTCTTCCGGAATGGTTGTCGCAAATACATTCAGATTTGCATTATGCATGTTGTACGTTCGTGGCGGAGAGACATTTACTTGCTATATCTACATTGAGTCTCGTCCACTTCACTGCAAGGATGTTCTTCATGTTTTAGTGCATGGCTTTCCAAATTTTTGGGCCCACCGCTCACTTAGGCAAGATAAAAAATTTCAACACCCACCACCACAAAAAATAATTGAAACATCAAGTATATAACCAGAAATAGAGACAAAATAAGGGGCCATCCATCCCTGGCAAATCATCAGGCAAATAGGCCTATATCACTTTTAAATGTCAACTCTCGTTTGCGCTGAAATCACAAATTGAAAAGCTGGAATAGTACAGTGCCAACAACTGATCTCTGTGTACGTCTCCACATATTCCAAAAATATTCTGTATTTGTTGCTGTTGTGTCTGAGGCTGTTGTTCCATTCGGTGGTGTGGTAAAAACAGTAAAACGTCTAATTACATAACCAACGGAACCACTTCATCGGTAATTAAATATTATAAATAAATAACTGCCTCCGTGGCCGAACGGTTACCATGCCGGACTGCCACACAGAGGTCCCAGGTTCGATTCCCGGGCCGGGAGAAATATTTGTATGGCCTACATTTATTTCTATCGTGAGTTTGGGTGTAATTTGTGGTTGTCTATGTGTGTGTCCATGGCACCCGCGACACAGGGTTTTCCCTAGTGCGGGGCTATGTTGAGTGTGTGCGTTATTTTATTTTTTGTTATTATTATTTAATATGTAATTTTTCAATATTCGTCCTTTATAGCAAAACTCAAGTAAAACTGGTTGATTTGAAGACGACACCAGGCAATTGTTTGGAACTCGAGCTGGCCAATCGGAGCACAGTTGTCACCGTAATGATTTGACAGAATAGTTTTCAAACAAATTAAATGACATTTCGTCTCTATTTCTGGTTATATACTTGATGAATTGAAAACATGTATTTTTATATTAACTTAATGTAAAAAATCACAAAAATAATAATATATATACTCGTATGTACTGTAGTTTATACAGATAATTTTGGTTTTTTAATTTTTTATTGAATTGATATTCAATTATTTTTTGTAAAATTATTCCATTAGTTTGTTATAATTATTAATACAAAGATCGAACACTCAGAAAAAATTCCTTCGATCCGGCCGGATTCGAACCGACGTCTTCTAGCTTACCGTGCTAGACGCTATACCAACTAAGCCACGGAACGAACCAGCGGACCTCACGAATCTTTCTATGCGCATGCGTCGTACCTTTGTATTTGGTTTTTTCGACGACTTTTTAGTCGTAGCGCCATCTATGAGAAATTACGTCTATTTAATTACGTCTATTTGCTAAGTTTTATTAAAATATCCCCTAGTTCGCCACTATACAGGACTTGACACTGGAGATAATAAAAATCGGTTCCCATTACTCAAAGTATACTGAGAGAAAAACGCCTTGAATTGGAGAAATAGCAAAATCAACCATTAAAATAATTGCTCCTTAAGTAAAATTTAGGCGCTATTTATAAAAATTAATCTTCATGCGTGAACAGCCACCCTTAGAGGTGGATGATTTTCTTCAAAACGAAATGGGACCACTATAGAAGTACACCCTTTCCAACAAAAAAATAATCATGAACACGCGTAACATACATACAAAAAAAAACATACAGTGAATTGAGAAGCTCCTCCTTTTTTGAAGCCGGTTAAAAACACAATTCATTGTCGTCTTTTTTGACGTTACGATGACAGACTGTAGTGATAATGGAAAGAGCTAGAACGACAGTCGTCTGACAATAAATAAAACGTCGCGCTAAAAATGTGACGACAGATAATCGCAGTTCAAACGATTCTGTCGTGCAAATGACAAGGCGGCTGCCGATCTAGTGGAAACAGCTAGACGCGACAGTCCTTCAACGATGAAATAAACGTCTTCGACACAGTCACGACAGACAGTCGTCCAGACGCGATAGTCGTCCAACATTTATGCGCTCCCATTACGACATAATGGGAGCGCACCCTTACTAGGTTTTGTTATGTGGCAGCCGAAAGGTGATTCTAAACGGCACATAATGCGTGTCAATTCTAGTTCTAACCTTCCCCGTAATTAGAATAACCTTTGTTACCACTGTAGTTTTTTTAATTGTACAGTTGACCGTGAAATTTTAACAAGGGGTATTTTGTAAATAATTTGTTAATTGTTATGAAATTACGGAGTCGGTATTTTTTATATTTTTTTAAACGGTCACAGTGACTAAATGTCGATACACAGATAATAACGATTTGAATAATTAAGTGAATTAAATTACATAAGGCTTACTAATTTTGTCATTATTTTTTAACCGACATGAAATAATGAGGAGATTCTTAATCCGAAATAACAAGTGACGAACACGTGCACCCGGTGTGGTAAGGGAAACGCTTGTTCATAACAGTAGTAGTGCCTCTCCGAGCTTTAAATCACAAAGATTTGAGAGGCACCGCCACTAATAACTGTGCCCGTCACCCTGAGACATAAGTTGTCAAGTCACCATATGCTTCTAATTTCGCCAGCACGTATTATCACACCAATTCGATCATATTCGAGCAAGGATAAAAATTTTAATGCAATTTTCGTAGGAAATATTATTAACTGAAATCATAAAATATTTTGTACAAGTAGAAATGGTTAAAATAAAAAAATGGGTAATAATATTGGTCCAAGTCAATGACTATTATAATATATGAATAATTCATAATTCTAAGTTGCAAATTTGTATTTTCCATGAAGTCCTGGTGACCTGAAGTACAGACATGAAATACGCCTAGTTTAGGTCCAGTCTTACACAATAATTATTTTTATAATGCTTGTTGTTGTTTTTAATGTTTACAAAGTTTAGAAAAATTTTATTTGATCGTAATTTCGCTACTTGTATATATGTTAATGCAGGCGATTAGTAGATTTGTGGTCGCCGCGCGGGCCGTCGCGTAGACCAAATTTAAGCCGGGTACGCCCGCGTGTCCGGCACGCTCATTTAAGTTAAAATGTAAAAGATAAAAAAAAATAGAGCGTCTCATTATAGAGCGTATTTTGCCATGACAGGGAGACGTACGCGGTCGCTGCGCGGCGGCAATGCGGCGAACGCGCGGCGGCCGCGCGGGTTTAGCACGACGAAATTCGTGTGGAATAAATGCGCCCTAAAAATTTGAGGAATTACATATATTTGCCAAGTTTTATTGCAATCGATTAACGGAAATTAAGTGAAATGCATAAACAGGATTCATCTCCTAATTTGCGACCCTTAGACCTAAAATATTTTCTTTAAATTTAAATAGAATCAATGCTGAGATACCCTCTTTCCAACAAAAAAGGAATCATCAAAATCGGTTCACAAATTACGGAGTTATCGCGTAACATACATACGAAAAGCGAAAAAAAAAGCTGAGTGAATTAAGAACCACTTCCTTTTTTTAAAGTCAGTTAAAAGTGCAGTCGAATTGAGAACATGTACCTTTTTAAGACGGTTCAAAATACCGTTAACCTCCGGGAGGCCTTATTTGAAACAATAGACCAATTAGTTTCTAAAAATTTGTTTCTTAAAGGAATTCACGTGGAAGTCGAAACTTGCGTCATCAAGCAAAACTCAAGTACCTCTCAGGGTCAAATCTCGTACGCTGTGATATTTCCTCGATTCCGTAACAACGTTACATCCTCAATATCTACGGAAAACGTCACTCAAATCTCTATTGTCCACAAAATTCTTATTCTCGCCATCAATAGAGATGCTAGATAGAAACATTTTGAAGTTTCTCGACATAAATTGAATCCATTATTTTGATAAACAATTTTTTGCACTCAAACCAAGAGCTGTCAAGTTCGTTTTTATTGAAATAACTCAACGTAACAAAATGCACTGTTGTTACATTTCATTGTCAAAATAATATTTTTGTCAAATCAAATTTATGATAACACTTTGTTGATATCGAAAAAGGTTTCTTTTTGTTTTACTAAACCGGAACATAATAATGCCCACATTACTGCTTTTGGCAGAAATAGGTAAGGTTGAAGTACTTCCCTAGACGAACTTTTTCACAAGGAACTCTACTACTGCTACTAATTAACAATATTTTACAGCACCACTTAGATTTAAGGGCTTAGCGGCGCAATGGACAAAGGGAAGGAACGCGCCAACAACTTCGGTACATATCTGGACAATAGGGAGGGAGCTGTATCCAAGGCACTAGACACCTTTTGAGAACCAGATTAAGTTTCTGTAAACGGGTTGATCTGGGATCAAGACGTGACTGATAAGGTCCCTATGCCTTGCTTTCATAGGTTGTAGCGCCCATCTCGTATAATCTAAGTTGATAGGAAGGGATACTGTGAACAAAACTTATGTAAAAATGTACGGAAGTGTGTGTATTCTGTACATTTCTTCATAGGTTTTTCTTTTCATTCAACTGATTCATTCTTCTGACTCATTCCTGCAAAATGGAGTCATTCTAATGTCAAACTATCTTACTCTACTTTGAATTGTAAAGAAACGCATTATTTTTCTTTTTTCTTATAACAACAACCATCATAATAAAAGTGATCCTTAAGTTATAGACATTGGTAAAATGTGGGTCAATTACAGTTATCCACTAATAAAAAATGAATAAAATACACTTCCTTATATATTGTAAATAAATAGGTGCTTAAATATATTATAGTATTGTGTGTGTGTGTGTGTGTGTGTGTGTGTGTGTGTGTGTGTGTGTACTTGTATATGTATATAATATATTTAAGCATCTATTTATACATATATAAATTGGGTTTTGGACTTGAGTTTGTATTATTCTTATGTTTATGTATGTTTGGGTGTCTAAAAGATTTTTTTTAATTTTAGCATTGAATATTCTCTTGCTGTTGTTGTTGTTGTTGAAAAGATCAATATGTGTGTGTGTGTGTGCGTGTGTGTGAGTGTGTGTGTGATTTGTTGTTATTTGTGTGGACAATTCTACTGAGTGTTGAGTATTTAATAACCAAAATAAAGGGGCATAGTAAATAACATCCAGGCAAACAGATATTGTTTAATGCGGTTTCGGCCTTGCTCAGTTATATAAGCTGTAACAACATTTTATATCCTAAATGAAAAGAAAATTTTTTACGAGGCATTACCCTGAGCCATTATTACCATACTGAACGGTGGTCCGCGGTTTACGATTTGATCTAGCAAAATGAACACTTAAATTGAATAAAAACTTAAATGAATATGACTATGTTGTGATAATTTATAGTACGAATGATGAGATAACATTGTATGTAGTACTACAGTGTACAACCCTCGACGCAAAAAGCGGTGAGCATGTTTGAAGACGTTGTCTGTGTATCTATAACATCGTTACTACCAAGTAGCAGTAGAGCTCCTTGTGAAAGAGTTCGTCCAGGTAAGTACTGCCACCTTACCTATTTATTACCGTACCTGTCATGCAGTAAAGTGAGCATTACTGTGTACCGGTTTGAAAGAGTAAGGGTGCTGGTGAAATTACAGGCACATGGGACTTGTCAACTTATGTCTCAGGGTGACGGGCGCAGTGGCTGTGCTGCTCGGATCTTTGTGATTAAAAGCACTGGGTGGCACTGCAACTGTCATGAACAGCAGTGACTTGTTTGTCCCGTCCCTTGATATTATAAAAAAAAATTCAACTGGGGCAATTTTATTTTCTTACTTCAAAATACAGTATTTCTTTTTTTATTAAAAAATAAGTGCGCATTTGACTTCCATCTCACCTGATGGAAAGTGACGATGGAGCATGCACAGGTATACCTAAATAATTCCTATTCACTCTCGCCTTGAAAAAGTTCAAGTGAAAAAAAATACAGTAGGGGGTGCGAATTTTGATTTAATTTTATATCAATTTTAATGTTTATATTAATTTAAAAATTTTATCATAATACGTCGATTTTCAGTTTTTAATGTTATTTAATTTCAATTTTCTATTTTAATTTTAATTTTGATTGTATTTTATTTTATACCTTTTATAAATAATGAACTGTAAACTAACATAGTACCTAAGGTTTCTGTTAAGTAACAGTGGGCCTATGTTGTAGAAAGAAAAAAAAATAGTCGAGATAAGACGTTTCTATAAAAAACAGTATCCTTTAAACTGTTCATGCTTCGAACCATTCTTTCGCTTCAACAAACCTAATTTTAACTACGTTTTTATCATTTTAACTGTTGATTACCGTTATTAAGGTCATAGCTTAACTATTCGGTAATAAAAGTGTTTAATTTGTCTGAAAGCGTGAAAATTGGGTTGTTTGTGAAATGTAAATAGTGTTAAATTGTTAAGCACTGCCCTTCCTTTTACTATCGCTATAATCACCTAAAAAGATTATGTATGGTCATAAATAACCTTTTTAGGTTTACAATGTCCGTTATAATTTGATTGTAATATTATGTAAATCATAGATAACTGAGGACAGAGTGTTTTATTTATGTGAATATTTTGAAAACGCTGTCATAATCTTAAAGTTGTCAAACTAAGAAAAATTCGTTCGATCCGGCTGGATTCGAACCAACGTCTTCTAGCAAACCGTGCCAGATGCTATACCAACTAAGCCACGGATGATTTTTTCTGAGTCTTCGATCTTTGTGTTATTAATTATTAAAAAAACTAGTGGAGTAATTTAACAAAAAAATATTGAATATCATGGTTGTGGTACTTACTACGGGCGTTGTAGGACTTCGTAGCATTGGTTGCGTAGTTATTGCTACACGGGCGGTGCTACGGAGTAAGTTCTAGCGAATATTAAGTTTAGAGTTGTAGGATTTCTCGTGGTTCTCAAGTGAAAGTTCTAGTATATTAACTATTGTGGTTTAAACAGACATTTAAATAAAATTTTTGTTTACTAATGATTACAAACAGCTGTGTTGTGTGCAAGTTTTTGGATATTTATAATATATTAATTGTAGTCACCTCCAATCACAATGTTATTGTATTTGTAATTAAGTTTTTTTCAGCTGTGTTCAATAATATGATAAAGCTATGCGTAACTGTTAGTGGACTGCAGATTTATTCTCTATTTAATTTAGCAATATTAATTTGTAAATATTAGTTTGTGTGTGCCAATAAATAAATAATTAAACAACAAACTAGAAGAGTCATTTCACAAAAACATAATTGAATAATCATGGATGTGAAACAGCCTGACATTCAATAGATGTATGAGTAAGGCGCAACTCACACTGGCGCAGAGTCGAAGCGTCGCGTCACGTCCTGTTTTTCAACTACAACGCCTGTGACGTGTGCGCCCAGGTCACAGTGTGGTCGGCGTCTGATGCTTCACTGCGCCAAAGAACCGCGCGGCGACCCGCGAAACCACTCGACTTCCACCAAGCGCCGACGTGCGAATGCGCGCCTCGTCACGCGTCGACGCGCTTCTCCATATTTGCATAACACAAATTTGTACCTTAATAATGGGAAAATAGAGATGATATTATGCTATAGGTGAAAAACATGACCCGTCGCGACTCTTCGACAATGCGCCAATGTGAGTTGAGCCTTAGTGTCTTTCAAACTTGTGATTGTCAACTTGGTACGGGCTTTGTAGTACTTCGTAGCATTGATTGCGTAGTTATTGCTACACGCGCGGCGATACGAAGTAACTTCTGGATATATTAACTTTAGAGTAAAGTTGTAGGATTTCTCATAATTCTCAAGTGAAAGTTCTAGTATATTAACTATTATGGTTTAAAAAAACATTTAAATTAAATGTTTGACGACTAATGATTACGAAAAATTCTGTGTTGTACACGTTTTAGATATTTAGGTTGAGTACATTTGAACATTTATTAAAATTGTAAATGATAAAGCAATAGCTTCTGCTTACTTGACGGTACTTGATTAACAAAAATCAGTATATAAGTATTTGTAAGTTTCTATTTACTTTTTTATTACAGTAATTATTGTGTTCTGTATTTAGGCAGCAGGAATAAATTTCTTTTAGATATAAGCAGTACCTTTTGTTTGTGCTTTCCTTTTTACTTACTGTGATTTGGGTTTTCCTGTACAATAAATGATTAAATTAATAAATAAATGATAACAAAAATAAAATAAATAACGCACACACTCAATGGCCCCACACCAGGGAAACCCTGTGCGGGTGCCATGAACATCACAAATTACACCCCAAAGAGGGATTTTTTTTATAATACTAAGTGACGGGACGAACAAGTCGTGTGATTGGTGGTAAGCGACGCGCCTGTCCCTAACAATTGCAGTGCTACTCACAGCCTTAAATTACAAAGACCTGGGGAGCCTTGCTACTGCGCTCGCCGCCCTGAGACTTATGTTGAAGTCTTATGTGCCTGTAATTTCACGGAACGCGGTAATGCTCATGTTACTGTTTGGTAACAGAAATAGGCAAGGTGGCAGTACTACCCTCGACTAACTCTTTCACAGGTTAATGCAACTCTAAAATTTTTTATGTTATTTACTACGTTAAAACACAGGTTAATCATTTATTTACATCGTTTTCGTAATACATTTTTTCCAAATAAAACCAACATGAATGTGTCGACAAGTTTTTACTCTTTTTATTTTTCCTGTAAAGTTGGTATTTTGATAGTATTATAATATTTTCATTTACAACATCTTCCATAAATTTTGATTTTTTAAACGAGAGAGGCTATATTACCCGTTAATGGCAGAGACGGACGGGGTTAAGGACTTCTGTTCAAAAACCTATGATTATTATTATTAAACGTATTGTATATGAGGTATACCAGCTTGCTTGAGTTTCAAGTGTGCACTGTTCTGAAGAGTTCTAATAAGTAGGGTCGACTACGTCGTACTTTAACGAGTATATTTAAAATCAGTACAACAAATGTTGTACAGGATTGTGTTTACGTTCTGGTTTATGGTATTTCTTTTCCTCTTCTTATGTAAGAGTTAGACGAATAATCGCCATTTATCTCTGTACAGCATCTTAACTTCGATTTCCTTGATATGATACGACATTAACTTTCTGCCTTATGAGATCTGAATACATCGTCTCGGTTTTGTGCATCTCTTTCCTTTAATCGATTTACATACAAAGTGGTCCTTATGCCCCACAGTGGACGCTGAAGCGTCCTAGGACGGTAGGGGCCTCGGAAGCGGTTGATGTTGCCCAGGAGGTGCTACCGCATTTGAAAAAAAAAATATGAATTATCTATATAAACTACTCAACAAATATATAATTACTTTTCCTTGTGATTTTTTGTGTTAAGTTAATATAAAAAATACGTGTTTTCAATAATTTCTTGTGATGGTCGGCGTTGAAATTTTTTATCTTGCATAAGTGGGCGCTGTGCCAAAAAGTATGGAAACCTTATGCATCAAATAAAGAAAATAGGATATAAAACACTATAGTGGTATTTGTGTATTTACAGAGGAATTTGTGGTTGTATCTGTGATATTGTATTTGTGGTTTTTATTGGAACGGCACGCTACGTACGCTACGTGTGCAAATCCGAGCTCTAGCTAATATCACTGTAGTAATCGATAATACACTTTATAAACCTCTAAAAATCATGTAATTACATTGGGTGCGTATTTATTATGTATTTATTTTTATTGAATTTTTCATAGATAGCGCTTCCACTAAAAAGTCGTTGAAAAAACAAATACAAAAATACGACGCAAGCACATAGAAAAATTCGTGAGGTCCGCTGGTTCGTTCCGTGGTGTAGTTGGTATAGCGTCTACCACGGTGTGCTAGAAGACGTCGGTTCAAATCCGGCCGGATCGAAGGAATTTCTTCTGAGTTCGATCTTTGTATTAATAATTATAACGAACTAGTGGAGTAATTTCACATAAAAATAATTGAACATCAATTCAATAAAAATTTAAATTCAGAATTATATTTTTGAAATGTGCAATTTTAGTGATCTCCGCCCGCTGCACTTAAGCTGCTCTACAATTGAAGTTAAAATTGTGACGTCATTTGTTACAGATGTAGATTAATGGTAGCGCGGCAGTAGCGGCGGGCGGCATGGCGGGAATGCCCGGACTGGGTAACAGCGTGGGCGCAGGCGAGCTTCGCGGTAAGTATCTCGCTGCTCGAACGTGTGCAGCCTCTACGACCTTGTGTAGCTCACGCTTGGATTGGACTACGTAGCGTGGATAACCTCTATGAACTTGTTATTAACAACTTAAGGATTTTATAACTAAATAATTATAGTCTTTCTTTTTGAACACGGAAGTACAATGACATTTGCAGGCTTGCTAGTTTTCATAAAATTTGAAATAGTCGTGAAGCTGTTGCCGACAGTTTATCGATAGATTGTGAAAGACTGTAAAATTTCGTCAAAAATGTCTGTATTGTAAATATTACATTATTAATTATTAATTGCGATATTGCTTTCTTTATTTTTATTTTGTCAGTTGGCCTACTAGTATCGAAATCAATTTTTATTTACGTTACATTGTAACAAGAACAGGCAGATGTGATTAATACCTATATTGACTTACAGTGTATGTATGTATGAACTTACAAAAATTGATAATTCATTTGAACCTGTGCCCAACAATTGGATGAATACTTATCAAATTAACAATGTTAATAATAATAACGCATACCCTCATAGCCCTGCACTAGAGAAACCCTGTATCGCGAGTGTGATGGACACACAAATAGACAATCACAAATTACACCGAAACTCACGAGGGAAATAAATGTAGACCACACAAATATCTCTCCCGGGCATCAAACCCGGAATGTTTTTTTTTTGAAAAAAATTTTACTTTTTTTATCATTGATTCCTCTCGTCGTATTATTTTTATGACATTCACATATTATAAGCACGCGAATGGCTTTATTATTCTTCTGAGTACGATATACACCTTGCTACATTCAACAGAACTCTTGTATATGAATCTAGATTACAACAGGCTCCTAAATATATTAAACCGAAATCACCAACCACTATTATTCTCAAACTGCAGTTATTTTAACTAGAGTGACTACTCGGTAACATTCAATCTTTTCTGATGTGTACACTTAGGTCTTTGTTTGCAGACGGCAGCAACAGGTCGTCGAGCAGCGGCTCCCGGCGCGGCTCCTCCCCCCACCGGCAGGTAAGTAGGGTGGCATCACACAGTCTCTTGTTTTGTTCATAGAGCAATCAATTCCAGTTTGAACTCTTTAATAGGACAGTTTAGGTTTAGGGCGCTTTCAAATTAGACGCTTATAGAAGCGGTACAGTGGCGCGAGTCTGTAGCGCTTCAGTAATTTTTAAGCGACTTCAAAAAAGGAGACGCTCAATTCGACTGAATTTTTTTGTATGCATGTTACGCGGTAACTACGTCATTTGTGAGCCGATTTTAATGATTTTTTTTTTAAAGAGGGTACTTCAGTAGTAGTCCCATTAAAATTTGAGGTAAATATTAAACCTCTAAGGGTGGCAAACTAGGGATTAATCCGATTTTGTGTACTTTCCGGTTGCCGATTTCAATAAAACTTGGCAAATAGATGTAATTCTTGAGATAATTTTTGAGTTTTTTTAGGACTTCGTATTGAGATTATTAGTTCACTATATAGCCCATTACACATAGGATGAGTACATTTCAAATTTTTACGTTGCATGCATACTATTTTTAGGTAATCTCTCAATCAGGCTACACGAATCATTAGTAAATTTGTTATAATATTTTAAATTAATTATGAAAACATACATTTTTTGTTGCAGTTGTAATATTAAGTAAAAATTACAAAATATAAAGTAGATACAAACTAAAATGATAAAGATAAAAATAAACTACTTGATGTGTAAAATGGAATATTTATCCATAGAGATTTACACCACAGAATCCATAAATCGAATTGCCTATTGTGTATATCGCGTCAATATGAGTGCGTACCTTGATAAGATGAAAAAAAATAAAGGAAAGGAGCTGCCGTAACTACAGAATGAACGTGCATATCTAAACATAACCTAACCTCCGGTTAGAAAAACCGACCTCAAAAGTCTTTCATCCCCTAGTTTGCCACCCTTAGAGGTGGAATATTTTCTTGAAATTTAAATGAAACCACATCTGAGGTACCTTCTTTCCAACAAAAAAGAATCATCAAAATAGGTTTGCAAATGGCGGAGTTATCGCGTAACATACATACAAAAAAAAACACAGACGAATTGAAAACCTCCTCCTTTTTTTGAAGTCGGTTAAAAAATTTTACGCTACAAATGGCGGATTACTTTAGCGTTATACCATAATATATCAATAAGTCATTATCGACATGCAAATGTATGGGCTTGAATGTTGAAACTGTTTATTTTTGTTTCTTTAGTTTACTGTAATCAAAGTATGATTAAAACGTTTTTTGAGAATATCTTGTTCTATTTCTGGGAACAATCGATCCTGATTATACGCAGAACTGGAGCAAAATGACATTTTGTTAGTTTGTATGTATTTTCTTTGTTTTGTGTTAATTGTGACATTTTTTTTAATTGCGTTAAAAAACCAGTACGCATTTTCTATGCGGACGGACAAACGTGTGAACACTATTGGCCGAGTGCCTTTGATTTGTGATAAGCGCCAAACGAGCTTTATACACGTTGGCGTTTCGCCCTCACTCGGTCAGCTAGGCGAGTGACATCGAACGATAGCAAGGCAAGGCAAGTAGACTATCTGTACGCTGGTATTGGCCTTCAGCCGGCAACGTTGGATAAACATATCATTGCATTGCTGCCTTTAAAAAATAGTAATTTTTAGTATTAGAGTTGTCAGTGGGAAAAAATCGGAAACGAGTGGATAATTTTGTTTTCAGGATATGAGAATGCCTAGTAAATGAGTCTTGTTAAATCTAAATTAAATATAAAATTATTTACCAATAAACCTGGTGGAATTGCATTATCATGTAATCCAGTTACATTAAAAGTTCTGTTAAAATTTGACTCTTCAAAATGAAACGAATAAATGAAGATGGTCTTTGATCCAATGTTTATATTCGGCAATCCTATATATTTTCCAATCATTCTTTTTCTTTTTTCATTTGTTGGTCAACTTGAAATAGTAAAAATAATAATAATAAAATAATAAAAACCTCGTGGTGAATTGTTTTAATAACAGAATATCGATAATATGTACGCTTACAAGAACAACACTATTGCAAAACAATCATTAACAACCATCATCAAAATATATAAACAAGTAGGCAATCTGAAGTAACCAAAGCAAAATTAGGCAAGATTTATGAATAAACTACTTAAACAAGTCTAATTACATGAGATATAATGGCTATTGTGTGATTTATAGACAGAAACATAACCATACCTATGCAATATTACATTTGGTTGATTTTCGCTTTTACTAATGTCACATCCCTTACGCTGCAGCGACGCATTTTTATTAATACCAATTGTTCTCACTGTCAATATTTTTGTCCATTTTATTACTATTCATGCAAACTATTCATTAAAACATTTGGAAAAACATTTGTTTTGACATTTGATGTACTTCCCTTTGACAACCATATCATGTACCTCATGTACTGCAAAATGAACACAGTTGGCATTTAAAATGACGTTACCTATTTTCGATTCCCGTGTTTGGTACAGACCAATGTAATGCCATCTCTTTTGGCTTACGACGGCACGCAGTAATTGAACAAAGACCATAACATGTTCATGTTTTCAATGTAGAAATGAATCATAACGTCTGATTTATTATATATGTCAACATAATATGTCCTGTGCGTACACCTTGTGTGCGGGTCGTTTTGTTTTGTTTTGAGCTTTGAATGATATTTTGCGGTTTACTCAGCCGTGACCATGGGACCTGTAAAGGGCCCGAAACGTCGGTATGTTTGAAAAAACAAATATACGCGATTTAAATACGGAAAAATAGTTAAATTCCCTATGTGTAACAATAGCGAAAACCTAACAACTCGATACTAATAAGATGCTTTATCGATGCAACACTAATGTTAATAATCTCAGTAAAGAGTACTAAAAAAACTGACCTCAAAAGTCATTCATGCCCTAGTAAGAGTGGCCCCTTAGAGGTGGAATGTTTTCTTCAAATGTAAATGGGACACCTACTGAGGTACCCTCTTTTCGACAAAAAAGAATCGTCAAAACCGGTTCACAAAAAAAGATACAGTTGTATTGTGAACCTCCTTCTTTTTTAAATTCGGTTAAAAAGGTCAATATCACCCTGCTTGGACAGTATTGAAGCTGTTACTCGCAAGAGATATGCATGCCAACGAAAATTCGAAGTGGCCAGAGGTACGCACAGAAGTGAATTAAACCTAAGGGTCTTTGCAGGGACTCTAGGACGCGAGTTCCGGGGAGTCCATGGCACCAGAAGCAATTTTGCGTAAAAATACTAGGTCTGCAATTAAACGTCGCACCTCAAGATACCGGCTTGACTCGTACTGGCTTCCTAGTTCGAAAACATAAAACCTTAATATAATAAATGTTCTTTGCACATTTTCAACATATATTTGTTATAAAAGGTTTGTAGTTGAGTAAACACCTTTCTCTCTGTAATAAGGCGACGAGTGAATTTCTCCCGTTGGCAAGAGAAAAAAATTCAGCTTCAAAATTCTCAGTCCACTGTCGTTCAGCTAATTGTATCTTCCATAAAAAATCTGTTAATTGACTTACTGACTCCGTTAGCCTGTGGTAGCGCGATAAGTGTATCTCTCCACTACGCTCTACTGGCTGGAAAGAAAACACACTTCGGATTTCGGATTATTGGCTATCGACGTCTCAACACCTAGCTAGCTTTGAGATTTATTCAGTGCTTTCCATTACAAATTTCTTTGATGATTGCAGCAATACCAATTATCTGTGGTAATACCTAAGGAATTCAACAATTAATCTATGACATTTATTTCTCAAAACAGAATACAAACATTCACTAACAATGATAAATATTAGATAAATAAGCTTAAAATAACGAAACGGTTCCGATGAACCGTTACATAAATATATCAGAAGAAATTCACGTTTTGCTTAGACTTTTTATTTAACGTGAGGATGTTTTACCACCATAATATTCAATTATTTTTGTGAAATTACACCACTGGTTTGTTATAATTATTAATACAAAGATCGAACACTTAGGATGTTTTTCCTAAGTTACTTCGATCCGGCCGGATTCGAACCAACGTCTCCCAGCAAACCGTGCCAGACGCTAC
>NW_020653333.1:2296835-2323755 GCF_003589595.1 Hyposmocoma kahamanoa
GCTAGTTTATTTCTATTCCTCGTATTAATGTTATGTCTGTCACTATTTTTCATAAATAAATTACTATTCCTTTTAACATAAATTACATTCTCATAAATGTACTGTGAGGCTAGTGTAAGAATGTTAATTTCCTTAAACTTATCTCTCAAAGATACTTTGGGGCCCAGATTGTAAATTGCCCTAACTGCACGTTTCTGCAGGACAAAGATTCTATTGATATCGGCGGCATTACCCCACAGCAAAATGCCGTATGTCATTAGACTGTGAAAGTAGCTGAAGTAAACCAATCTAGCGGTTTCGACGTCTGAAAGTTTCCTTATTTTTTTAATCGCGTACACTGCAGAGCCGAGCCGTTTTGATAACTTACTTATATGGGGACCCCATTGCAATTTAGCATCTAACGTTATACCTAGAAATACAACTGTATCCACAAGATTCAATTTTTCGTTTCTAACTACAATGTTTGTAACCGTCTCTCTAACATTGGGTAATGTAAATTTCACGCAATTTGTTTTTTTCTCATTAAGAAGTAGGTTATTAACAGCAAACCAATCAACTACTTTAGATATAGCATTGCTCGTGTAAAGATGTTGGAAGGAAAAGGGAAAGACTGCGCGATTGCAATCAACAGTCGCGCGCGCAATTGTGCATTCCAAAGTTACCTTTTTTTACACCGACGCTCTTCCGTTGTAATGAAAACCACCACAAGCAATCGCGCGCGTAAGAACGTTAACTTAAAAAACCTCAAACAGGTAAACGCCCGCGCGCCATCCTCTACGCGAGTGTTTAAAGTGGGATATTCTCTAGACGGGCAAAAATTTGAAAAATTTCGTTTCCCATAGCCAAGCTGAGTGGTGGGGTGCTCTGCGTAAACTAAAACAGTTGGTGTCTGTAATGCGTAGAGGAAGCCGTACTTTGCATACTTCCACTGAATTATGACTTATGGTGTTATTCTGTGGGGCAATTCGACAGACGCTGACAGGGTAATGCGTCGACAAAAGCGAGCGTTACGAACCATGGTCGGCATAACCCAGAGGCAATCCTGCAAGGCGCTGATTTGCTTTACACCGAATAATGACCCATTACTCGCAATATGTTTTTGATGTCATTATGTTCACGCGGAAGCGCATAGCACAGTTTAGGCGAGTGGAGGTGATGGGTGGGTGCCTCAGTCGCGCGGGACAACTCCGATCAGTACCTCGTCGTACTGCACTACACGAGAAAAACCCGCTGGTTATAGGACCGACTCACTACGTATAGTAAAATAATCAGGATTAGAAGGTGGAATTAGACTATATGTCACATCAAAACATATTTTATTTCTATATTTTCAATCAAAGTTATGCTTCATAACAGCTTAAATACTTTTAGTATACAAGAGCTTTTATACCCAGTTAAACAAATTACAATGTGCTGAGTAATAACAACATTTTCCATGTTTATTATTAACTATTAATTCATAATTAATTTATTTGTGAAAACAAGGGTTATACTTATAGAAGTTAACACATCACCATACACTATAGTGTAGTAGTCTAGATCCCGTCCCGAAAATACTAATTTATATTTTTTCTTTTATGTACTGTATAATTGTTTAGAGGTATACCTCTAAACAATTATACAGTACATCATTTGAGAAATTAAAATTAGTTATTTACGGACAGGTCCTATAATCACTTTTTTTTATGCCCCTCATAAGCATACAATGAACAATATATTTATGTACATTTTATAGCATTTACATTAAGAAATTATTAGCTATTAAGCATTAGTCTAGCCAGGACTCTAAAACTGAACTTCGACACACGCGACTCCGACAACATGTTACATCGACATGATTTTACTCAGACATTACGTTACTCCGACAATATGTTACTTCAACATTATTTTACTCAGACTCTACGCTATTCCGACAACATGTTACATTGACATGATTTTACTCAGACACTACGCTACATCGACAACACAGACGACGTGTTCATTAAAAAAAATTTTTTGTACTCTGATAAGAAAAATCATCATTACAAATCCACGTAGGAAATGATTTCTAATATCGATTACTATGACAAAAAAAGGACAACATTATGTAAACGGAAATTTATTTTATTAAAATACAGTTTTTTTTAAAACGGGACAGTATGAGGAAATCCGAAACCATAGAAGATACAACGAAACTATCTTAGGAACCATAAAGTCGTCTTTTTTTGGGAAAGCAATTTTGGCATAGTAAATTTTTTGGTTAAGTGTGAATTGTCCATAAAAACAAATAAAATTGATCAAAATCTTTTTTAGTGCTGAACGACTCAGAGTTATGAAGGGATCGTTTCATTATATGAGACGAAGAAAATCGGGACAGCATAAATTCGTCAAATTTAATAAAACGTTATTAATTAGATTGAACATTTTTTTAAATTAAATTTGGCCAACTTTGCTGTCTTAATATTTTTCTTCAGGTACAATGAAGTCATTCTTTTAAGAAACTGAGTCTATTAGCATTAAAAAAAACTTTGTCACTTCAACTAAAATTGTCAATTTTATTTATTTTGTATAAAAAATACTTTATGGAATTTGATCAGCTTCTGCTGCCCCAATTTTTTCGTCCCATACAATGAAATGAGCCCTTCATAACTCTGAGTCGATCAGCACTAAAAAAAAATTTGATCAATTTTATTAATTATTATGGACAACCCACGCTTAACTAAAAAAAAATATGTCGAAATTGATTTCATAAAAAAAACTTTATGGTTCCTAAGATAGTTTTCTCGTATCTTCTATGGTTTCGGATTTCCCCAATTGTCCCATTAAAAAAACCGCTCTGTATAAAGTGAAACAAAAAATTTTTTTTAATAAAATAAAATATACTATTTCAAAAGCCAATGCATTATCCAAAAGTGTGCTTCGAAACGCAGTTTAAAATTTTCTTCCGTCCCGAAAATACTAATTTATATTTTTTCTGTTTACTGTAATCAGGTTTTTGTACATACATGAAATAGTGTAGTAAAAATTTCTATTTTAATTTAATAGTTTTTCATTTAAATTCGGAAAAATAGTTTTTTTTCCTATGTGTAACAATCGCGAAAACTTAATATTTTTTTGTTACACTTTATATAACTAATAAAATAATTTTTCGATTATATGATTTTCTTTTTTTTTTGTTATATTGATCGATATATAATAAGAAACCATTTCCTAAATGGGTTTGTAATGACGATTTTTCTTATCAGAGTACAAAGATTTTTTTTAATAAACACCTCGTCTGTGTTGTCGATGTAGCGTAGTATCTGAGTAAAATCATGTCGATGTAACATGTTGTCGGAGTAGCGTAGTGTCCGAGTAAAATAATGTCGAAGTAATATGTTGTCGGAGTAACGTAATGTCTGAGTAAAATCATGTCGATGTAACATGTTGTCGGAGTCGCGCGTGTCGAAGTTCAGTTTTAGAGTCATTAGCCAGATTTACACACATTCGAAAATACAAGAAGCCGTTAGGATAACAGTTAACTCAGTTCCAGCAGAGCGACTGCTCATGTTCGTTGCCAACCGTCAAGAAGCCCCCGCCCATCGTGTATCGGTCTTTTATATTCGTGCACAAACAACTCCTGCCGCCGCGACGCGCCGGCGGCGCCGCCAAGTCGTTGGCGCGTGGTGTTTTTCTTATACGCACGTGGTGTTTTACTTACTAATTATTGTATATTTACAGGTTAATTATGACATTGATTACCAAATTATTAGTTATTATTTATTAGTTATTAAGAATCCATATTGACATCTTCCTGTTTACACTTGACATTGTAAAAATTTCGTTTCATTAATTATGTTGATTTTTATATGTACACTATTGCGTGCTTATGACTTACTATTATATAATCATTTCTTCATTTTTTTGTAAACTGACGATCACTTTTCGAAGAGTAGTATAAAATGACATGTAATTGTATGAAATTTGTAATGTTGAGAGAAAAAAAAAACAAAACATAACTTAGTGGGATATCGCTACCACCGCTTAGGTATAAACAATAGGAATACCGCATACCACTGTCCTGTCTACAGCGATAGCAAATACGCACTGCTACTGCGCCCGTTAAGCTGAGACATAAAGTTAACAAGTTCCATGTGAGGTTCAGAACCCGAACACTGTAATGTTCGCACTACTGCTTGCTAGCAGAAGTAGGTAAGGCGGCGGTACTTTCCTTTTTTTAACGTTAGGAAACCCTCATGGTTATCCTCCGCCCGGGGGAGGTGAAGAGTTAAAATAATAATAATACACACTCAACCGTAACGTGAGCAAGACGTTTTAAAACAGATCCATGGACTTGTTAACTAAAACAAAGTAAAACCATATTAGAAACGCAGGGGGTCTACGCAAACAGAAAGAAATATCACGTGGCCTACGTGACAAAAAAGTTTAGAAACCTTTATGTACCAAGGCAATGCCTTAAACAACATCTTGTAATAGTAAATACATTTAACTTAAAATTATATAAAACAAAAAGTCTGTATCACTCTGTCAACGTACTCCATATGAACAAAGTTTGGTCGTATCATCGATATTAAGTAATCAAACTTAACGATACTCTGTAAACACAATCTCGAAACTAATATCCAAACGTGGTTAGTCAGTTTCCCGTTAATTTAACGGAATATGCACAAGTTTTAACTTAGCTTAGGAGTTGGTTGGTTAATCTTACATAGGTATGTTACGATCAATGTTGTATATCATCTCGTTTAAGATTCTAGGTTAACTGTTGCGTAATTTTGAATAAGTCTTATCCAAGCGGAAGAAAAAATACAATGGAGGTTGCCTTAGGCGGTAGGCCGAGATCACTAAAGTACCACAACACGCCCTCGTACCTGCGCCGGACTATAGCAGACTATCTCGCGAACCGCTTTGTGTCATATCAGGGACGCGAGGTATGCCGACGACGGCAAATGTCGTGCGGTGTTCCACAGGGATCGGTCCTCGGTCCGCTCCTGTGGAACATCGGATACGACTGGGCACTGCGAGGGGATAATCTCCCGAATGTCGACGTATTATGCTACGCTGATGACACATAGGTGACAGCGCGCGGGAAAAGTCACAGGGAGGCGTTAATTTTGGCCACAGCTGCTGTAGCCCAAGTTGTCAGAAGAATACGTCGGCTGGGCCTGGAGGTAGCCCTAAATAAGTCGGAGGCCCTCTGTTTTCATGGACCCAGACATAAACCACCTGTAGGATCCCGCATCGTGATTAGTGGTGTTAATATCTCTGTCGAGTCGACGATGAGATATCTCGGACTAGTCCTCGACTGTCGATGGAGCTTCAGAACCCACTTTCAACTCTTGATGCCAAGGTTGATGCGAGCAACGGCCGCACTCGCTGGATTGTTATCGAACCTTGGGGGACCTAACGCTACTTGCAGGCGGCTATATGTGGGCATTGTGCGTTCTATGGCCTTATATGGGGCCCCAGTGTGGGCCGAAGCCCTAAATAGCGGAAATGTCGCCCTATTGCGCAAGCCTCAAAGGGCGATGGCAATTAGAGTCTCGCGAGGGTACCGCACAATTTCTTACGAGGCGGCCTGCTTGCTGGCGGGGTCTCCCCCTTGGGATTTCGAGGCGAGAACACTCGTCGCAGCTTATGTGTGGCGTGAAGAAGCGCAAATTCGGGACTACAGACCAACACCCGAGGAGGTTGAGAGTAAGAGGTCTGAGCTACGTCTCAGTCTGTGCGACGAGTGGCGACGGAGACTGACGCAACCCTATGCTGGTCTCCGAACAATCGAGGCAGTTCGTCCAGTCTTATCGGAGTGGCTGGACAGGAAGTATGGCGTCCTGACATTCCGCATGATATAGGTGCTCTCGGGGCATGGTTGCTTCGGGAAATACCTGTGTCAAATGAAGAAGAAGGGAGCCTACTTCAGCGTGTCATCACTGTGACAGCTGTCTCGAAGAGACGGCAAAGAGCGCAAAAGGTTGTGTGACGCAGTCCAGGCATTCTGCGAGGAGGTCATGGTGAAGAAAGAGGCGGCGGACAGGGAAAGGAAAGATTCAGCCTCTGACCTGATCCGCCGTCGGAGAGTGGGTCGCAGAAGGAGAGCTATGGCTCTTCAGCTGCCGACATAGGCGGGTAACGGGAGGCGAAAGCCCCCGTGACATGGGTCCATGAGCGGCAGACTTTGGGGAGTCCGTCGCTCGTTACTGGTGGACCCGAGATGGCGGCGTATGTGTTCCGCGTCTGCCACTCAAGATTGTTGACGGGGAGACAAGAACTCTCCCCGAAAAGCGAGATGGGGTTCGGCGCCCAGCCGGATCAATCACCGCCGGAGTCGCGGAAGAATGCGTAAGCGTCCCCGTGCCTTCGACACATGGTGAGAAGATGGAATACCGTCGGGTTTTAGTCGGTAGGAGTCCGACATAACCCTTCGCCTCCCCCGGGCGGAGGATATCCATGAGGATTTCCTGACGTAAAAAAAGGCGGTAGGCCGTGATGTCTATCGGAACCGCTGTCGCCAAAACAAACTGATAAACACTACGAAATCTTAATAGTGATTGGCATTGACTTACAATTATATGGACGTCGGGTCCGCGCTAAAAAGTGTCCGCACTTGTAAGGCGCTAAAATCGTATACAAAGCGCGACACTCCGCTTTAGTCTTCATTTGTTCTACGGACAGCGCGATACTGCGATGACATAATAATTTAAATTTCGAATAGGTTGACTTGGGACATTTTTTTCGTGGTTTTTGTATTAGACCCGTCGTCCATTTATTTGTAAGTCAATGGTGATTGGTCATAGTTTCTAATTTAAAAAGATGTAACAAATTCTGGATTGTTAAATTTAAACTTTACCCAGTCGTTATATCTTTGAAAGTTCAATACCTTTATTGCAAGTTACGATGCTTTGATTTTATATTGAAATTTTATTCAACGTGCTGCCATCTTGCGGCCAGTAGTTGAACTACGACGAACGATTAACATCTGAATCAATTCGATAAAACTAAATTGAAAATGTATTAAAATGAGACTTATTGATGATATGACACAACCACTACGGGTAATATTTTTGGTGTGGCTATCATTTTTGCGCGATGTTAGAGAATTTGCGCGAAAGAATGACACAACCATACTATAACAAAGCGAAAATGGCGGGCTGAGCTTTTGTAGGTCTTTCAAGACCAAATGTTGGCACGCGTTGGAGGCTAACTAACCACTCTACTGTATTTATTGTTATGTGGTCTTTCCAATGGTATTAAAAACCACATATGAACATATCGAGCCATTACAACCGAAAGTGTGAGGGATAAAAAAAAATTACTGGAGACGGTTTTTTCGGTCATTCTCGGGCTTGTGTTCACTATTATCGTTCAATATTATTTAATATTCGAGTATTGTATCGTCACATATTATTTAATAATCATACGATTAATATACTTGAATATTTAAATAATAAAAACTGCCACTGAAATTAGGTAGTGAACACCAGTCCGAGAATGACCATTTTAAATATTTCTTCCACACATAAATGCGGTACTAAATTGAATTTTAGTAATATAATATTGAATTTCGTAACCAATTGTGTAATAGCAATTTTTTTTTTAAAAGCAATGGATGTTAAGCCTTTTTTGGTGGTTACAATATTTTTGCTATCTCTATGTAAAGATTTTTGAGTCTTTCAAGCATTTAGGGTAACACTTGCGATTAAATTATGCAACAAGGTACAAGTGTAGTCCGCCATTTTCTCTTTTCCATTAAGGTTGCGCAAAACATCGACAATCTTAAGAAAATTATTTCGCTACTTTGGAGTGCAAAAATTTTAGTCGAACCTGTTATATTGTCTATGGTTTTATATCGTTGTTATTATTTTTTATACATATGTTTTTTGTTATTTTGTTATTAGTTTTGTTACTTTATTTTATTTAATTTTAATAAATTCCCTGTTTATCGTAATAGATTTTTTGCTATTAGAAACAAAGTAAACCTTATACCGCTACAATATGGTCGCTTCTTTTTGAAGCTTTGAATCTTCGAAAAAGAAGAAACGTTTAGCAGCAGTACAGCTCCTTGTGAAACAGTTCGTCCAGGGAAGTACTGCCTTACCTATTTTTGCCGCCAAGCAGTAACGTTAGCATTACTGTGTTCCGGTTTGGAAGGGTAAGGCTGCTGGTAAAATTACAGGCACATGGGACTTGTCAACTTATATCCCAAGGTGACAGGCGCAGTGGTAATGCCCCTCAGATCTTTGCAATTTAAGCTCTGAGTGGCACTGGAACTGTTGTGGACAGACGTGTAGCTTACCATCAGGCGCACGACTTATTCGTCCCGTCACTTGATGTTATAAAAATAATAATACAAAAATCGCAACGACGAATGACGTTTCACCCTGACGACGGGCGCAGTGGCAGTGCCCCTCAGATCTTTGCGATTTAAAGCTCTGAGTGGCACTGCAACTGTTTTGGACAGGCGTGTAACTTACTTGTTCGTCCCGTCACTTCATATCATAAAAAAAGCGTTATTATTATTATTTATTATTTTGTTTACAATGTCAGATAGTATAATCCTTTTTGTATTTTCGAATTGGTCCATTATTATTGACATATTTGATTCGTTAAAGATCGACGTCAACTTACAGTGATTAAAAGTAGATAGACCTCTTCTGCCTTTTAATAATGTTGAGTTTGTTTGTCTTGATGTAATTTTTTTGTATGTAGGAGCCCGACTCGGAGTCAAAGCCGGACCTGACGAATGCGCTGCCGAGCAGGCCGCGCCCCAACAATTACGATTGCTACAACGAAACTAAGATGCCGCTTATAGTAAGTTTTATTATTATTATATAACTACTAGTGGCGTAGAGTCAATTTATTTTTAACTAATATCTTGTTTACATATACACATGACTTAGTTTTATTATCATTCATTCATTCAGTTTATATACCTGAAGCTTTACTAGTTAATACTAGTGCTTGTATTTCGGATAAAAAGTAATTGGTCACCCTTTTATACTACAAACCTGATGTTACGTCACCAGGCATCCTTAACTGGCGGTGGTGGAGTGGTAACCCATACGGCACCATCATATGAGGAGCAGCGCGCAAGTCCAGCGTTGCTGTCGCGCGGTACAAGCGCAGGCGCAGGCGGGACGCCCGGCGGGCGCAGTGTGCGGGACGACGGGTACTGTTCAGCGGGCAGTACGCCGGCACTTGGTAAGTGTACTGTTTTAAGGCTTGAATATCTTTGATACTTCGTAGAAGCAGCAACAGTCAAAGGCACATCCGTTTATGATCATCATACTAACTGCCTCTGTGGCCGAATGGTTATCACCCTGGACTGCCAAGCGCAGGTCCCGGGTTCGAATCCCGGGCCGGGGGAAATATTTATACGGTCTACCTTTATTTCTCTCGTGAGTTTGGATGTTTTTTTTTGTGGTTGTCTATTATTATCTACGGGGCTATGAATGTATGCATTATTATTATTATTTATTGGTTTAGTGGCCAGTACTAACAACCTCCGTAATCGAGTGGCTTGCACACGTGTTTTCATGATGTCGCCATCATTGAGGTGCCAGGTTCAATCTTCGGACGAGTCAATGTAGAGCAAACTAACTTTTCTATATTGTCTTGCGTCGGGGTGTTTGTTGGTACCGTCGTTGTTTCCAATTTCCATAACACAAGTACTTTAGTTACTTATTTTGGGATCAGAGTAACTTATATGATGTTGTCTAATATTTATCATTTATTTATTTATTTAATTTATTTATTTATTTGCAAACAATGTAGGTACAAAAATTACATAGGTAATAAGTACATACATACCTCTTTGGGGTGCAGCAATTAATTATTATTAAACGTAATATTAAAATTGTAAAAAAAAAATAATAGCAAAAAATAATTATAATAACATTTAGCAACTAATACATATAGGATCTTAAATTTATCATTAATAAACTTTAGATCATAATATTACATAGACTTAAAATTACTTATCTGAGACTGGACTCTTTTAGCTTATAGGAGAGTTCATGAAGTCTCCCACATTGTAATAACATTTACTTAACAAGAGAGACCTCAACTTGGTTTTAAACACGTTGTCACTACCTACTTTCTTGAGGATGTCTGGTATTTTGTTATAAATTAGTATGCATCTATATAGCGGGCTATCTCTAAACATTTCCAATCTTGGAGTTGGTAATGCGAGCTTTGCGTTTCGACGTGTGCTTTCTACGAATTCAAAAAGATCCGAGATTTACTAACTATAAATCGAATCATCATTTAATGTGTTGTGAGCCCCAATATAGGCAAGCATTTTGATGTATTTCGACCACAAAGGAAATCGGTTATTTGCCGTTAAAAATAAGCATACAACTTGTTTTTTTTTTTTAAATTGATGATGAATTCAGAAGATACCGGTAGTCACCTATGGAGTCCGAAACACGATTGACTAAACTACGCTTATAGGAAATGAAATCAGTTTTCCGGGTTGAAATCGTGTATATTTGTTTTTTCAAACAAACCAACGTTTCGGGCCCTTTACAGGTCCCATGGTACGGTTGATTGAGGTGGTACAATTATCAACCAGTTATGTCTAATATTAATGCAAACCACCCTATTTTTTCACTATAGTTACAAAAGTTATTAATTCAATACCTTATTTTTATTTTTGCAAAGAAACATTCTAATTTACGCTACACTGTTTTACAAATTATTTTATTGTAACTATATGAATTTTTGTTAAGTTATATTTATTATTAATTAATAATGGAAATTAAAATAAATTAAAACATATTAATTAAACTACGTTCGTATATATTGAGATTTCTTGTGAAAAAACTCCACTAATTTTCACCGACCCGGTGAGACTTGAACCTACGTCCATGCTGCACCGTAGCACTGCTCTAACCATCAGAGCCACGTGTCCAGTTACCGAGTCGTCGAAGTTCTCCTTTGTGTTTTTGTTATAGGTCTTTGTACTTACTGACTTTTCGGCATTCGTGGCCGCTAGTCACATCTAGTGAGAGATTTTTGAATAACCTTCTCACCGCAGCTTCGCTTCTTCGCTTAAACTTCGCTTGTTAAAAAAAGAATACGATAATTATACACAAGGTTAGGAAAATTACAACATTTTTGTTAAAAAAATACCTGACCTTAAAAGTTTGTAGATTTACATCTATTTGTCAAGTTTTATTGAAAAGTGGATGAAACCCAATTAACCGGATTCATCCCCTAATTTGTACCCTTGGAGGTGGAATATTTTCTTCAAATTTGAAAAGAGCCACTATTGAGGTACCCCCTGGTTAACAAAAAAAGAATAATTGAAATCGGTTCACAGATGTTGTAGTAATCGCAAAACGTACACAAACACACACAAAAAAACAATCGAATTGAGAACCTTCTCCTTTTGTCAAGTCGGTTAAATATCAGTTAATCAGTAAAAATAATCAGTAATATATTACAACAGAGATCGAATAAGTATATCATCGTGTATATAACCAGAAATAGAGAAAATAGACGAAATAAGGGCCATGCATCCCTGGCAATTCATCAATGGGCGTTTTTATATCACTTTTAAATATCAATCACAAATTATAAAGCTGAAATAGTACAGCGTCAGCAACTGACCAGTGTCGTCTACGTCTCCGTATATTCTAAAAATATTCTGTTTTTACTGTAATAAAGATAATATCACTAACTATGGGGGCTGTTTCATTCGGTCGTGTGGGAAAAACAGCAAAACATCTAATTACAAAACAAACGGAATTACATTTCTTGGGTAATTAATTATCCAATTTTTCAATTTTAGTCCATTATAGCAAGGCTCAAGTAAAACTGGTTGATTTGAAGACGACACTCAGCAATTGTTTGGAATTCGGGCTGGCCAATCGGAGCGCAGTTGTCACCGTAATGCTAAGGCAGAATAGTTTTCAAACAAACTAAATGACATTTCGTCTCCATTTCTGGTTATTCTCAAATTGATATAGACATCTTTTATTCTTCTCGTAATGTTTTCAAAAATCAAATTCTTGAATCGCTTCCCCAATAATTTTATAAGTAATTAGTAATTAAAGTAATAGTAAGTAGTATGTATGTGTATGTGTATGGATATATATATATATATATATATATATATGTATAATTTCGTGTTATTGTTTCTGTTGCATAGATATTAAATGCTGTGTACATCTGTAATGGGTAGACATATAAGTACAAAACTAATGTGAAACTACACTATTACCTAAGAGTATATGTACTACTGTTGATGTACATACCTTAACTATAAAATAAATAAAAAATAAAAATAGTTATGTACTCGATGTTATATGTCAATGAAATTGTCTCTCTGCGGCGTGCCGTAATAAATACGTCAGTAGGACTATGACTTATTTTAACCGACTTATTTTTTTTTTGTATGTATATTACGCGATAAGTGGTATTTGTGAATTGATTTTGATGATTATGTTTTGTTGGAAAGAGGTTACCTTCCTCGCTATTGGTCTCATTTGGTGGCAAACTAAGGGATGAGTCCAGTTTCGCGCACTTTCCGGTAACCGATTGCAATAAAACTTGGCAAATAGATTCAATTCCACAAACTTTTGAGATCGGGTTTTTAAAAAAAAAGTTAGATTTAGGTAGCCAATAAGAAAGTGTACTTTATTTCTAAATGGAAAAGGTTTAAATACGCTTTAAATATTTACAAACCCTACCCAACCACGATACCATTTCGCTTTAAAGAGGCTATATACCCCACTATTTAATACAAGTAGCTACACAGTAACAAGTACGTCCTTTTATGTCATTCTGTTGCAAACTAAATAAGAATTGTTGAAAACGAAAATATGACAAAAAACACTGAAGAGGCAATAACCGTCTTGCATGTCTAGATTGAATTTAATATTTTGAAATGCAATATTCTCGTCGCATCCCGGCGTTAGTACTACGTCGTATTTTAGATTGTCGAAAGCCTTATCTGGTTGAAGTATTCTGTATTACCCTGTGAACGACAGGTAATCGTTTAAATTTGATTATGAGAAGATATTACCAACAAGGTGTATTACTAGATTTTGTATTAGCAGGTAAATATATGTACAGAAATGGCTTTCTATCGAGAAAACAATTTCTGCTTACAACATTTTTGTGACTTCGAGAAAAGTTTCAATGTTTTTCTTTTATTGACATGACTTTCGCGGATTCTTTCAGGTTACTCGAAATCACTTATTAACAGTATCAAGGGCGTAATTTGTGATTTACTACCGAGAGTTATCTAGAAAAAATAAGTTCCGTATTTTTTTAACCGATTTCAAAAAAGGAGCAGGTTTTCAAATCGACTGTATGTTTTTTTTGTGTGTATGCTACGCGATAACTTGCAATTGTTACGGCGTTTGTGAATCGATTTTGATGATTATTTTTTGTTGAAAATTTCCACCTCTAGGGGTGGTAAACTAGGGGATGAATCCGGTTTCGCGCACTTGCCGGTAACCGATTTCAGTAAAACTTGGCAAAAAGGTATAATTCCACGAACTCGAACTCTTGAGGTCGGTTTTTTTAGTACTTTGTACTGAGATTATTCCATCGAGTTTTTAATAAAAAAAACACCTCGTAGCAGATTCCCGCCACCTCCTTGGTCGAGTTGGTGACTGCTTCTTTCACTTTTACGTCACTTGTGGAACGTTCTTCGTTTTAGTGAACAGATGAAACTCTGAAGGGGCCAAGTCGGGACTGTAAGGTAATACACCCGTATTAGAACATCCCAACCGAACTGATCCAAAAGTTCCATATGGAACGAGTGACGAGAGGCCAACAACAACTTTCTGTGGCCGTGTTTTTAGGGCTCCTGCAGCCCTTCGCCTCACATACTATTCAGAAAATTCTTCTTTGGTACTATAAATATTACCAGATTTGGAAAAATCCCTAGCGACCTACAGACCGAAACGGAACTTATTTTCTGGATGACAGTCGTGCTTAAAATTTGCTTCAGAATTGGCTGTGGCTTTAGCCGAATGACAACCTTTTGCATAATCCACAACCGCACACATGACAGTATTGTTGTTTAAAAGTTTGCTGTTTTTTGTGTTATTTTTGTTTTTTCTTTATATTGCTCTTTTGAGTTTTTTTTTGTATTATTTTTATAACATCAAGCGACGGGACGAATAAGTCGCGCGCCTGATGGTAAGCTACACGCCTGTCCATAACAGTTACAGTGCCACTCAGAGCTTTAAATTGCAAAGATCTGAGGGGCACTACCACTGCGCCCGTCTCCCTGGGATATAAGTTGACAAGTCCCATGTGCATGTATTTTCACCAGCAACCCTTACCCCTTCAAAACGGGAACACAGTAATGCTGACATTACTGCTTGGCGGCAGACATAGGTAAGTTGGCAGAACTACCCTGGACGAACTGTTTCACAAGGAGCACTGCGGCTTCTAAATTTCTATTTATTTTCCAAATAAAGGACAAACTGGACGAAAATCTCTATGGATACAAACTCATGAACTTTTACCGTCTTTAACAGGCTCTTAAAGGGGTACCAAAAACCTAATAATAAGTTGTTATTGCGTCTAAAGATACCTTTATGCCGCTATTAATATTTAAAGGCATGTTATCACGCTCGTAAGAAAAGCATTACCCTCGGAATTCGAGGACAATGGTTGCCGACCAATGGCGATATTCGATTAGGATGTAATGATGATCGACGCAAAGAAACACACTTATTATTACACTACATAAGCCTATTATAAGTCGACCGCATAAGTCAGCCCTCGACGACTTTACAAGGACGCGGGGGATGACAACAAAAGGAATCGCGAGGGGAGCGGACGGAAGGCGTTAATTTTTTCCATATTTTTTTATATATATACTTTTTTATATGATTAAGGGACAGGAGGAACAAATCCTGCGTCTGATAGTAAGCTACACACCTATCCACAACAGTTGCATTGCCATTCAGGGCTTTAAATCGCAAAGATCGGAGGGGCACTGCCACCGCGCCCGGCACCCTGAGACTGTGCCTGTAATTTCGGACGAACTCTTTGAAAAGGACCTCTACTGCTAATGAATAAATATTAACTTAGTTCCGGTAAAATTCTTGTAAGATTTTATCTAGCAGTACTTAAACAACTTATTTCAATCTATTTCATTCGAAATTACCAATAAAAAGATTTATCTCACCAACGAACGATTAAAGCCTTTATGTTAATTACTTTTCCATTAAACTAATTGCTTTATACGTCGAACTTAAGTAAACAAAAATGGAACAAATATTTTAATTAAATTTGTATTGAATAGATATTCAATTATTTTTTGTCAAATTACTCCACTAGTTTGTTATAATTATTAACATAAAGATCGAATCAAAAGATCGAACCGACGCGACGTCTTCTAGCAAACCGTGACAGACGCTATGTCAACTTAGCCACAGAACAAACCAGCGGATCTCACGAATTTTTGTATGTGCTTGTTGTTGGATCTTTTGTATTTGGCCGTTGGATGACCTACCTGATGGAAAGTCGACGATGGAGCATGTACACCTAAATAATGCCTATTCACTTTCGCCTTGAAAAGGTCCAGAATTATATCGTTCAGGTTCAATCTGCAAGCAGGGAATTTCACTCCGTAGCCGTTCGCCATATAAATGTGGAAGCGTAACGCTTCAAGCGAATACTTGGAATATAACTATAATAATTAAACATCAATAAGTATATTGCAGCATACTCGGGTGTCCTTCATTCTTAACAAATAACTTTTGTCTACTTACTAAAAACAAAAAAAATATGGCTTTATTATACCAAGAGTTTGATTGATTAGCTATTTCGTTTCCATGACGGCTGTGCCATGTATTCACCTGACGTCTAACCATGGCTTTTTAGAGATCGCCGTCACGAAATAAGGGACATCCCTCGGGACATTCAGGACAAAGATTAACTTGCGACGAGTCGATTTATGAAATAGAAATATGTTTGAGAAAGAAAATCTGAAATCATTGAGGCGTGATTTGAAATATTTCTGTTTAAAATAAATTTTAGTAGCAGTAGCTTGTGAAAAAGTTTGTCCAGGGAAGTACTTGCCACCATACCTATTTCTAGTAATGTGAGCATTACTACGTTCCAGATTCGAAGGGGATACTGATGAAATTACGGGCACATGGGACTAGTCAACTTACGTCTCAATGTGACAGGCGCATTGGCAGTGCCCCTCAGATCTTTATGATTTAAAGCTCTGAGTGGCATTTCAACTATTACGGACAAGCGTGTAGCTTCCATCAGGCGTACGATTATTCGTCTCGTCACTTGACGTTATAAAAAAAAAACTTACTTGGCTGGCTCGGCGACCCGAAGTGGATCTTGACCTTCGACATCAAAGAACGCCATTTCTTTAGTGCGAATTCCGACCATTCGAGCACATTAACCTGTATCAGGTATTTCGCGACTCCATCCTTTCAGCGACATCTCGGAAGGCCAACTGGACGATGAGCCACGGTTTGCCCCAAATACGCTCATTTGACACCTTCATCCTCTTCCATTCTTTCCACATGTCGTAACTAGCGACGTCGGGCGGATTTTATTTTCCCGGTTATGATTGAGTGTTCGTCCGGGGAAGTACTGCCAACTTACCTATTTCTAGTAGCAGTAGCGGTCCTTGTGAAAGAGTTCGTCCAGCGAAGTACTGACACTTTACTTATTTCTGCCACCAAGCATTAATGCGTTCCGGTTTGAGAGGGAAATGGCGCTGGTGAAATTAGAGGGACATGGGACTTGTCAACTTACGTCTCAGGGTGACGGGCGTAGTCAGTAGTGGCAGCGCCTAAGATCTTTGCGAATGAAAGCTCCGAGTGGCACTGCAACTGTTTTTCAACTGTGTGAAAGATGGGAGAGCTAGTGTATGAGCCATACATATATTTTTATAATGCCAAGTGACCGGACAAACAAGCCGTGCACCTGGTGGTAAGCGACATGACTGTCTATAACATTGCACCGCTGCTTAGAACTTTGAATAGCAAAAATCTGCCCGTCATCATGAGACATAAGTTGAAAAGTCTCAGGAGCCAGATTATTTCACCAAAACCCTTTATTTTCAAAATCGGAACACAATTATGCTCACATTACTGCATGGTGGCAGAAATAGGTAAGGTGGCAGTAGGTACGTCCCATCCAGTATATGACCAGAAGTGGAGACGAAATAAGGGCCATCCATCCCTGGTGACCCATCAGGTAAATGGGCCTTATACCACTTTTAAATATCAACTCTCGTTTGCGCTGAAATCACAAATTAGAAAACTAAAATAGACAGCGCCAACAACTGACCTGTGTGTGTACATCTCCGTATATTCCAAAAATATTCTGTATTTATTGTGATAAAGAACGGTGGCTTCTTAATAATGGTGGCTGTTCCAATCGGTGGTGCGGGAAAAACAGCAAAACATCTAATTACAAAACAAACAGAATCACATTTCATCGGTAATTAAATATGTAATTTTTCAATTTTCGTACATTACAGCAACGCTCAAGTAAAACTGGAAGTGTTGAAGTGATACAATTAACGACACCGTTTGACGACACCCGTCAATTGTTTCGAATTTGTCACAGTATTGTAAAGCAAATGGCAGAATAGTTTTCAAACAAATTAAATGATATTTCGTTTCTATTTCTGGTTGTATAACCGATGGTCCTTCTCCAGAAAAACTCTTTCACAAGGAACTGCTGCGTCTAATTAATACTCTCTCCTTGAAGAAGATCTGTGTTCAGCAGTACGACGGGACGCAGATTAGGTTGATGTCAAAATAAACGTCACTCAGCACTTAGCATTAGCTCTATAGCGTTAACTTCTTCTTATCATTATTATTAGTGCACTTGAGATAGCAAGCATCTAAGATGACCATGATTATAGTTTATCAATATGGGAAGGCTAAAGTCGCATCACGTAATCTGTTTGTTAACACGAGCCTTAGAAATCAATATAAAAACATTTTCGAATAATCAAACAGGAAAGAAAGAAGCCGTTAATATCTCAATTACAATCGAAATACCGAACGTCTTCAATTTTTGAATTCCAATCGTTCTGGGGCCGATATTGCGGAATTTTTCCGCATCGGCACGCCATTATCGCGGCATGCGGGCGCGTGCCGGCGGTGCGGGCGCCGGCGGGTGCGAGCCGGATGCCGGCGGAATTAAGCCGCCTCGCCGGTGAATGAGCATTCCTTGACGCCGGACAGGTATTTAGAGTCGTTGATATGCAAGGTAGGATTGACATGATTGCTCAGGAATCGCGGACACTTCGGCCAAATTACCAAAATAGCGGTATATTGACGTCATATCGTACGCTTGCTATAATAAGGCGACATGTAATACGTCAAAAGTGTTTTAACACAAGAAAGTTATAAAAATAATAATTTTGTAACTTAATTAAGCATAAAAAAGTTATCGTCTAATTTCGTTCGTAGAATCTTTGAAACTCTCTCCTGAAAAGTTGTCATTTCCAAGATGTGGCCTTATTATACCAAGGGTGCCGTTAGACTTTAGTCAGTCCTCTCTCGCCGAACCAATAATCTAAATTTAAAATTACTTTGTAAGTAATGTAATGCTTTATCTACCTCTATAAATCATGAATAAACCTTAAATTAAAATTTTAAAATGTATGAATAGTTATATAATATAATAAGATCTTTAAAAAATACACCTTAGCCTTTTATAGTCATCAAGTACATATCCAGAAATAGAGACGAAATGAGGGCGATCCATCCCTGGCAAACCCATCATGCAAATGGGCCTTACGTCACTTTTAAATATCAACTCTCGTTTGCGCTGAAATCACAAATTAGAAAGTTGAAATAGTACAGCGCCAACAACTGACCTGTGTGTACGTCTCCGTATATTCCAAAAACATTCTGTATTTATTGTAATAAAAATAATATCTCTAACAATGGGCGGCTGTTCCATTCAGTGGTGTGGGAAAAATAACAAACTTCTAATTACAAAACGAATATAATCACATTTCCACGGTAATTAAATATGTAAGTTTTCAATTTTCGTCGATTATAGCAAAGCTCAAGTTAAACTGATCGATTTAAAGTCAATTGTTTCGAATTCGTGAGTTGTCTCCGTGATGATTTGGCAGAATAGTTTTCAAACAAATTAAAAGACTTTTTATTTTTTCGCTATTGATACACATAGGAAATGAAACTAGTTTTCCGGATTTAAATCGCGTATATTTGTTTTTTCAAACAAACCGACGTTTCGGGCCCTTTACAGGTCCCATGGTCAAGGTTGACTGAGGTGGTACAGTTTTCAACCAGTTTGACGCGGGTACAAATACTTCGCTTCATTTGTCCAATATAAGAGAGACCGTACTCACAGTCAAGCTTGTAAACTCCTGCATCCTGTAAAGGGATGTTACATTCCACGGATCTCAGGAACTGAGAAATCTTCCTTAGGGGCTTGAAATAGGTCGTGATAGATGCACGACTGAGGACTCTTCCGATCTTGTCTGTAACACCTCTCACTTAAGGTAAAATGTCAAAGAACATATAGCTGATGTCAAACACCGTCGCGTAAACAAGTCTGCAGTCTGCGAGCATGTCGTTTTGACGTTACAACAATTGACTGTCGTGACAATGCGAAGAGCTAGAGCGACAATCATTCGACGATAAATAAAACGTCACGATAAAAATGTGACGACAAATAATCGCAACTTCAAACGATTCTGTCGTGCAAACGACAAGGCGGCTACCGTGAACCGATGATTTGTAGTTACGATCTAGTGGGAACAGCTAGACACGATAGTCGTTCGTTCTACGATAAAATGAACGTCCACTACACAGTCACTATAGATAGTCGTGATATGGGAGCAGGCTAGACGCGACAGTCGTCCAACGATAAATAAAACGTTATGACATAATGTGAAGGCGTCCTAACGTCTATACAGAAATTAGATCGGTCGCATAGTAAATGTGGTCACCCTACTCTTTTTTTGCTAATGTTCGATTAGTAGATATCAAGTAGATATAGAGTAGACAAGAAATGACAGAACGGTTAACGCATACAGGGTGTTTTAATCGAGACGTCAAATTTTAAATATAAATAAAAAAGTTAAATCAATGTTGTTATTAATTTTTATTCATTCATAAATTCGCGACTGTGGTGTAATAAGGTCATATCTGTGGAAAGACAACTTTTCAGGAGATAGGTTTAAAGTTTCTACGTACGAAATTAGTAGGTAACTTTTGGAGAGAGTTATAAAATTTCACATCTGGTACGTAATTTGTTTTATATACTTTGTATTATTTTTATGACTTTCATGTTATAACACGTAACTTTATTTGTTAGAAACAAGTCATATAAAATAAAGTTGATTTGCAGTATTTTAAATGATATATAATTCTCGTTAGAACAATTTTAACAGAGGTACGTGTTCACCAAGCACCGGCAGAACCAACAAACACCAAACATATAGGAAACATTATACAATACAGTTTTATCTTTCTTTATTTCTATATTATATAGTGCAACGCACTCTTAGATAAGTACTAAATCTATCTTCAACATTACATCAATTATACAGGGTGGAAAAAATCAATGGGACATGAAGAGGAATTACCTTCAATGGTTAAGATAGCCAATTTTACTTAAAGGAACATTTATTCTATTTTTTTTATTTAAATTTTTGTATTGAATTGATATTCAATTATTTTTTGTGAAATTACTCCACTAGTTTGTTATAATTATTAATACAAAGATCGAACACTCAGAAAAAACACTCAGAAAAAATTCCTTCGATCCGGTTAATTAATAAAAAATTATGTTTTTTCTGATCTTTGTATTAATAATTTAAATAAATATTAAATTTTTTTTTTTAAATAACGCACACACTCAACATAGCCCCACACTAGGGAAACCCTGTGTCGCGGGTGCCATGGACACACACATAGACAACCACAAATTACACCCAAACTCACGAGAGAAATAAATGTAAGCCATACAAACATTTCTCCCGGCCCGGGAATCGAACCTGGGACCTCTGCGTGGCAGTCCGGCATGGTAACCGTTCGGCCACGGAGGCAGTTTTTCAATTATAACAAACTAGTGGAGTAATTTCACAAAAAATAATTGAATATCAATTCAATAAAAATTTAAATAATACAGAGAATAGCGACATCTCTCGCCAGGACTGGTAGCTGTAAAGGTACTAATTGGGTGATGAATCGGTCAACGATTTCTCATAGATGGCGCTACGACTAAAAAGTCATTGAAAGACCAAGTACAAAGACACGACGCAAGCACATAGAGAAATTCGTGAGGTCCGTTGGTTCGTTCCGTGGCTTAATTGGTATAGCGTCTGCCACGGTATGCAAGAAGACGTCGGTTCGTATCCGACCGGATCGAATGAATTTTTTTGAGTGTTTTTTCTGAGTGTTCGATCTTTGTATTAATAATTATAACAAACTATTTTTTTTAAATTTAATATTTGTATTCGTAGATTTTTTTAAACGCTTACTTTAGCCGGGCATCATACCAACTACAAATGTAAAAAATAATACTCTATACTTTTTGCACTAATCTATAAGATTAATAAAATTATGCGCATGAAATCCCTCCAATAAAAATTGGGTTTGACTATTAAAGACACCCATGAAATCCAATATTAATCGAATATTACTATCGACTTCTGTCGTTAGATTCACGGATCAAGTAAACTTTTCAAAAAACGTGTGAAAAAAATAAATTTAAGTATTTAAGATAGTTTTTCTTCTTGTCCCATTGATTATTTCGCCCAGTATAAAGTTGACTAGGTGTATAGGTAGTATTTTCTATTCAAAACTTCTTTCTAACTTAAAACAAAATCTCGCAGACCTTTCGAGGTCACTCTTTGCCTGTTGCTGATTATACTGACAAAGCTCCTGTCAGATAAAATCGGGCAACTTTATACTTTACTTAATAGGTTCTTCGAAAGTTAATTTTTCTGGTCTCCGCTGAACTGACTGGGGAATTATTCAATCAGTAGATAGGTATTATCGAGTCTCTGATGGCAAATGATAATTTATGGAACCATTTTCGTAATTAGGTGGATACTTTCATATCGACCGTGGAAAGTAAGAAGAGCTAAGCTTATTTTGAAAATTAATTATACCTAGGTAGTAAAATCTGTGCATAAGTTTTCTTTTCTTCAGGGTAAAAACTTTTTTTTTTAATAATATAAGTGACGGGACGAACGTCGTCGAGCCCCTGATAGTAAGCTACACGTCCATAACAGATGCAGTGCCACTCAGAGCTTTAAATCGCAAAGATCTGAGGGGCACTGCCACTGCGCACATCACCCTGAGACTTATGTTGACAAGTCCATATGCTTGTAATTTCACCAACGCCATTCAAAAGTGACATTTTAAGTCATTGACTTACAATTATATGGACGTCGGGTCCGCGCTAAAAAGTGTCCGAACTTATAGGGCGTTAAAATCGTATACAGAGCGTCATTCACGCTTTAGTCTTCGTTTGTTCGACTGGCAGCGAAGCAAGCAAAATTAGACAGTACTGCGATGACATTACAATTTAAATTCAACGTTTTAGCTTTTTCATATTCCTTTACATGTCACTACGTTTAAATTGGTTGACTTGGGACATTTTTTTGTATTAGACCCGTCGTCCATTTATTTGTAAGGCAATGTTTTAAGTCAAAAAAGTAACCGTGACATATCGGCTTATATATATATTTGTTGCTTACGTGTTGTTTAATACAACCGGTAAGTAGTTTTAGTAGCAGTAAAAGTTCTTGTGAAAGAGTTCGTCCAGGGAAGTACTGGCCTATTACTTATTTCTGCCGCCAAGCAAGGGTGCTGGTGAAATTACAGGCACATGGGACCTGTCAACTTATGTCTCAGGGTGTCGGGCGGAGTGGCCATGCCCCTCAGATCGTTACGGTTTAAAGTTCTGAGTGGCATTGCAATTATTGTATATCGATGTTATAAAATAAAAGTAATTGTAGCACTTGTATTGGAAATCAGAAACAACGATTGTACCACAAACACCCAGACCCGAGAAATACGGAAAATTTCGTTTTCTACATTGACCCGGCCGGGGGTCGAATGCGGGACCTCAGAGATAGCGAATCCATGAAAACCGGTGTGTAAGCCACTCGACCACAGAGGTCGTCGAAACATTTGCATTCATAAATGTTCATCATCATCATCATCAACCTATTTATATGTCCCACTACTGGCCACGGGTCTCCTTTCAGACGAGGTTTTAGGTCATAGTTCGCCACACTGGCCCAATGCGAGTTGGGGACTTAACACGTTTTCCGAGAGTTGTGAACCTTCTTCAACGTGCAGGTTTCATCACGAGCTTTTCCTTCACCGAAAAGCTCATGATAAATTTCAAATTAAATTTCGCACATAAATTCCGAGAAACTCAGAGGTGCGAGCTTGGACTCGAACCTACGACCTTCTGCTTGAGAGGCAGTAGGTCAAACCATTAGGATACCACGGCATAAATGTTCGTAACTTAGTAATTAAAGTCATAAATACATGCTGCCTTAGGGATTCGAATTGTCTCGAGCCCTCTCAATAACAGTAAGCTCAATACTGTTTTAATATAAATGTTTATGATTACTTGTTATTTTGATAATTACAATAAAAGCTTAAATTCTAGAAAGTAAAACTAGGATTTTTAAATCATATGAATAAAATTGTGTTGCAAGGTGCCCGAGATGCTGGCAGCGTTCCCCCTTTGTATGGCTATACTAATGCTCTTGGATTTCCCAGACAGACTATTTTTTAATTTTTGACATAATGAATAATATGGTTAACTTATTTATTTATTTATTTATAAAGAAAACATTCTTGCGGACTTACAGCGTAAGCCAAAGCATCCAACAAGACTTAAACTTAAAGATAATGTAAAAATATAACATACAAAACTTAAAAACTAAACAAAGAAACAAAATAAATGCAGACTACTTTACAAAATTTACTACAATCATCTTAAAGCGCTGAGGCTGAGGAGCGGCCTCCCGGATCTGAGCCAGAAATCGTTGAGCATGGCGGTGGCTATGGTGGTGGGTGCGTTGCAGGCGTGCTGGGTAACCTATATTTAGTCCTCACCGGCACAGGCCTCCTCACTTATTGAGAGAACTTGAGCTGCAGTTCCCACGCGTGCCCAAAGCTGTGTGGGAATCGAGTATATATAACCAGAAATAGAGACGAAACAAGGGCATTCCGTCCCTGGCAACTCATCAGGTAAATGGGCCTTATAAAGATCAATTCTCGTTTGCGCTGAAATAACAAATTAAAAAGCTGAATAACAATTGACCAGTGTGTACGTCACCAAAAATATTCTGTATTGTAAACAACATATAATATCTCTAACAATGGGCTGTTCCATTCGGTGGTGTGGGAAAAAACAGCAAAATATCTAATTACAAAACAACGGAATCACATTAAATATTAAATATGGAATTTTTAAATTTTCGTCCATTATAGCAAAGATTAAGTTAAACTGGTCGATGTGAAATGAAACAATTGACAACACCCGTCAATTGTGGCGCATCGGGGCCCTGGCCAATCGGGGCGCAGTTGTCACCGTAATGATTTGGCAGAATAATTTTCAAATAAATTAAATGACATTTCGTCTCTATTTCTGGTTATATACTCGATGTATACACATCACTAAATTACTTTGCAGATGTGTAGGTCAACCAATACCACGACTACTTTATTTGTTATAATTTATTTAATATTATTAATTATTATTCTGATTGGACAATAAGTTCAAATACATTGGTACAATAAAAGCCCAAATACTAGAAACTAAAACTAGAATTAAATTATATGAATAAAATTGTTCCCATGTGGCAAGGTGCCCAAGATGCTGGCAGCGTTCCCCCTTTGTGTTGCTATGCTAATATGTTGGGTGAGGTAGCTGCCAGCCCTTGGGTTTCCTAGACAGTCTACAAATTCTTTTAATAAAAAAGACAGTCAAGAGTCAAGTCAAGAGTTTCGACACCAAAGGGTACGTAGGGATAGGTAGTCAGAGCCGAGGTCCTGGAACTTATTACATTATTATCTATTTATCTTTTTTTTTCAGATCACAAATCGACGAAAGGCTCCGTGGTTACACTTTCGTGTTATAAGAGTAAGTGTAATAATACCGTAATACAGTTGATTCATCATGTTATAAAAATAATCAGTAATGTTAGGATATTCGGCGACGTCATCGGCGTGAAACCGGCGCGGGAGTGGGGTAAATTTTTTAGGTATTTAAAAAACCACTACAACACTGTTTAACCTTTGTATTCACTTTCAACGTTTTTTACAATTCAACTTGTACTTTACTATTATACAGGTGTAGGTATAGCTAAAAATACACTACTGTAAAAATCCCATAAAATATTTGGTTGAACCACTTTTGCATATCCCAATTTACCTCATATCATATCACAAAAGCGTGTGTCTATTATGTATAAAAAAGTGCAATAAAAAATATTTCATTCATTTAGGTATTCATTTAAATAATTATTTAAATCTAGTATGAATAAAATGTACGTGGACAGGAACTTAATGCATTTCAATTGTACATAAATATTGTATTGAAATTTAAAAAGGTAGATACTAAAAAGCTGATTTTTTAAATTTGTTTTTACGCCGGTCATTTTTTCCGTTGATTTCCCGCTCGGGTAAGCTTTTAAGAATAAATCTGTGAATGCAGTTATTCAAATTACTTACTTATTTCGCTGGCTCAGCGACTGAAGTGGATCTTGGCCTCCGACACCAAAATACGCCATTTCTGTCGGTCTTGTGCCAATTCCGACCGTTCGGACACATTCAGTTCGGTAATCTATCACAAACTCGAATTTCTTTTTTCCGAATTTCATTAGTCCGAACACGGTCCGACTTTTTTCATTAGTGTGATGACAGTTTTGGTATAAATTTGCAACACAGAAATGTCTTACAGCAGAAGTATCGTTTGTCCGAAAACCTATTGTTAGAATAATTATTACAATTACGTATTCTTTGGGCAGAAGTTTGATTGGTCTGATCATGTTTGTTTGTACTGTTTGTTTTCCATATAATTTAGATTGCTGAAAATTCGTTTCGACAAAATTACTATTCTTAGATAAAATACCGCCATACAATTTTACCATACAGCTCCAAAATTCTGGACTGTACTTTGCCGGTGCACAGCATGTCCACTTACGTAATTTTCATCATATCATTATGCTAATATAATATATTATTTTTGCGGTTATCTGAAATGTAATTTAAAAACAATGGTCTTCAGTATTCAATAAATAACTGAATCGAGGAGAGTACCTTTTTTTATTGTGTGTTTGCATTACCTAGACGGTACGACTCTCACCAGTAGGTTTAGGTTAGGTTTGTATATGAAATTGCCGCACGAGCCGAGAGAGCATAGCGAGTGAGTTGCGGCAGCGGCCGTCGAGTGCCAGAGCCGAATTTGTTTGCATTATCTAGACGGTACGACTCCCTCCTATAGGTTTAGGTTAGGTTAGTATATGATAAAGCCGCAAGAGTCGAGTGAACGACGCGAGCGTGCCGCGGCAGCGGCCGGACAGTGCCAGAACCGAATTTCTTTGCATTACCTAGACGGTACGATCCCCTCCTGTAGGTTTAGGTTGGGTTAGTATATGAAAAAGCAGCACGATCCGGACGACCAAAGCGAGTGACTACAACCTGACCAAATTAACTTGCATCTCATTTACCATGTTTTCTAAAGATGCGAATTGCTTTAATTTGACGAGTTGTATTGTGCGACATTATAATACTTTAATAATATAACAAAAATGTATCATGGATATAGTTTTTTTACAAAATAAAAATTTTCAATTAGATACATTGGTCAAACGGTTTGTTGGGGAAATAAAAATCGGGAAAAGAATAACTTGTCAATATGTCAAAATAGTGAAACATTAAATGGTGTAATGAAAAAAACCGTAACGTGTTTCAGGACA
>NW_020653333.1:2328755-2349180 GCF_003589595.1 Hyposmocoma kahamanoa
AACGTGTGAGATTTGTCAAAATTGTTTACTGTTGACATTTCGAATGAAATTTCATCTCAACTGATATTAGAATTGAGGTGGAATCAAATTGTTTTGGTTGTCAGAGATGTTCGAAATTTGAATGTAATAATAAAATAGAATGTAATACTTGGAGGATGGAATTTAATGTTAATAAGAAGCAATAATAACATTTTCACAGATAAGAAATTTGTTCTAACAAAACAGTTTATCTTTATGCTGGTCGGAATTTGCGGTTTTTGAACACATAGTAGAGTGTTTATGATGTGTGTGTAGATAAAGAATATAATAGTAACAAAGACCAAATATTTGAATGCGATGTGGGACCTGAGATAATTGAGGTCAAAGGCCACCAAAATATGGGAAATATATTCAATCGTTTTTTTAACTCTTTATTTTTTACTAACTTTGATCTTTAATGAATATGTCAGCCCCATTATAAAAGCAATACATCACTGTAGATAGATACTACCTCAGCTAGAATTGAAACTTTTCCCGCACAGAATCGGTTCTATGTTATTTTTTTCCATCCTCTAAGGTTCTATTGCGCGAGTCGACCGGCAGGTACATTGGCTTTATATCAGAATTTATTTATTTACAAACGAAAAATGTATATATATTTAGTTCAATTATATAACAAAATCATTAGTATATGTAAAGCACCTACGATTACAGCGGTTTTCTAGTAAAATTTCAAGGTAATTTTGCGTTTTTTTTTTTTCGAGAAATTATTTAGGCATCGTGTTTTCACACCATATACTAATCAATGTATGTCCTTAGAATAATAACGCATAGAAACCTAGTCCGCACACGCTTAGTGAGGCAAATTGAAGCGCGCCCAATGGACTTACACGAGCGGGCGGGCCTTCAGTGCTCAAGGTCAACTTGCACCGCAAACAGATCAAGAATTTTAGCTAAAAATGTCGAAATGTGCGGTAAATGAGTGTAAAAATACGTCAGACAAACATAAAATGGATACTAACATCACATTCCACAAGGAAGTAACGCGTTTCAACTTTCATTTTTATATAAATATTCAATAAAACCGAAAATTAACCTACTACTAAAACTAGCCTACATGAATTAGATTTTTGCCTCACTTGTGACAGTTCGTTTGATATGAAACTATCATTCTATGAGTTATTATTCTAAGACTGTAGATAGATACTACCCCAGCTAGAATTGAAACTTTTCCCGTACAGAATCGGTTCTATGTTATAAGCGTTCTATTGCGCGAGTCGACCGGCAGGTACATTGGCTTTATATCAGAATTTATTTATTTACAAACGAAATTAAAGCCGTTTGAGAAATGTATATATATTTAGTTCAATTATATAAAAAAAAATCATTGGTATATGTAAAGCACCTACGATTACAGCGGTTTTCTAGTAAAATTTCAAAGTAATTTTGCGTTTTTTTTTCTATCGAAAAATTATTTAGGAATCGTGTTTTCACACCACATACTAATCAATGTATATCTTTAATTTTACTATATATTTTTTCCAAACTAATTGATTTAACACTTTCACTGTTATGCGAAATCAACTAAAGCATTTGAGGTTGTATGGACTCTTAATAAAATCCAAGCAGATAAATCAAAATACTACCTAACCAAACATGTATACAAAAATCTTCTGGGCTTTATATGTTGGTTCCAACAAAACGGATTGAAATCACCCAACATTAAATGTGTGGAAACTAACCTGTGCAAATAACCGTACCTTGATAGGTTCCGTTCGAACGCAAATTTTTATGTGCAGAAAAGTGAAAAAATATAATTAAGAAATAAATAAGAAAAATAAGCCTTCGATAGGGAATCGACTCTCCGCTTAGTGTAATTATTATAATATTAACAATATGCATATCAAGCACACTTTAGAATTGGGCCCGTTTTTATCGCAAGTTGTGTAGAGTTAAATAACTTGAAGTACTCTTGATCTCTACTAGCATTAGTAGTAATAAAAACAAATTAGAAATTACGTTTAAATAATAAAAAAATAGTAGCCAATTTCATTCAATTCACATCTAAGTGCTAGTTGCTAATGTAAATAGAATGTCGCTAAGTTAGGGTCAAGTCACACTGAAAGACAGCGGCCGGAGGAACATTTTTGCTGCAAAATATTAGCTAGCACTTTGAATCTTATCTTCTAAAGAACAAAATTTATTTATTTATTTAGTTAGAGGAAGATCAACAGCTTAAAGCTAAATTAAATAATAATAATAACAACTGAGAACCAATTAAAAATCCTCACAAATAAAAATATAATAAGGAATCTGGGTACTGAATTTACCTAACTTATTATATAAAACATTTAAAAAAAGAAAAACCACAGCAGTTGTAAGCCTCACTAAGAGTCAAAGAAGTGCTCAGTCAGTGCTCTCATTTAAGTATTACATAAAATGTTAAAATTATTACTTATACACCTCATAAACTCGTTTTGCCTGTAATTAGTTCGGGTCGGAGGTTGAACCGAAAGTGAATTGTAGGAATTCCGGACAGACAATAGAGCCCGATGTTATTTTTAATAAAACTTTATGTCACTAATATCACGACCATTTCGAGTGGTAAAATTCAAATTGATTTGAAGTGATAAAATCTACTGTAAGTGCGGCACCGCGAGCAGCCGCGAGGCCGCGTGAGACTTGTAGGGACTAGTTCAAATAGGCACCGTGCTCTAGCTCCTATCTGGCCGTTACGCGCCTCTGCTCTTTCAATATGACTTGACCCTTGGTATAATAAGGATATATTTGCAAAATGGCAACCTCTGAAGAAATAACTTTTTATACTTAAATAGGACAGTTATGAAATGTCACACTATTATATAAATAATTTGTTTCATGTACTTTATATTATTCTTATGACTTTCATGTGATAAAAGTACTTTTGACATAGGCTTTATATCAAGGGTATGATTTTATGTGTACATTCGCAGAACCGAACGACGGGCGTGAGACATGGGGTACGGGAGCAGACTTTCTCCTGTCTATCATCGGATTCGCAGTCGACCTAGCCAACGTGTGGCGCTTCCCTTATTTGTGCTACAGAAATGGTGGCGGTGAGTGCTTCAACGTTTTAACCCCGCGATAAGAATTTTTTTTTTAAAGCGAGTAAACAATTTGTGTCGAAAGGCCGGCAACCCTTTGTGTGCAAGGGTGATATAGACCACTTCCCATAAACCGTCTAGTTATACCTCCCACTTAAATTATTGTAAGTCAGTATACCACTTTTTGCTTTTTAACTTAAATGAAAAACTGTTTTATACATATTGTAGGTTCCATGTTTGAAAGTAACCATAACACTAAGTGGTTTCTTTACTTTTAAATATGGAACCTATAATATACTTTAAGCCTGATGACAAGGTGTTCAACCAATGTGTCCTACCTAGTTTCCGAGACATGGCCGCTCACGAAAGAATATGTGCATAAGATTCGAGTAAACAAAGGGCAATGTAGTGCGCCATGCTCGTACCATGTACCCAATGTAGACATTCGACGTCGCACAAAGGTAGTAGACGTGACTACGAGGATAGCTAAGCTTAAGTAGAGGTGGGCGGGGCACTTGGCTAGAAGGGACGATGGAAGATGGACAAAAGCCGTTAATGAATGGTGGCCAAGAGACACAAAAAGATCAAGAGGCAGACCACACGGCCGATCGATCGATGATATCAAGGCCACTGTTGGAAACCACTGGACACGACTCGCGAGGGACCGGAAAGAATGGCGCTATAGAGAGGAGGCTTGTACTCAGCAGTGGATGCAAACAGGCTGAAATGATGAATATACTTTAAGTTAAAAGGCAAAAAATCGTATTTAGACTTACAACGTACGTGTGAGGTATCGGTTTGTCCGATTGCATCCTATTTTAAGATAAGTGTCGTGTCACAGGTGCGATGGACCGATAAAATAAAATCTACAGTGGGCGGTCTTTTGGACGAATGCACCAGGGAGCAGGGTTCGAAGTGATAATTTTCATTGATAGTATAATTATCTTGATCATTATAATCGTGATAATTACCTTGACAAATATACCTGTCATGATTATATTATTGATAAAATTAACTGGCAAAATAAAATGCTACCGCTAGTAATGTCGTTGTATATGCTTGTATCAGAGACGTATCCAAATGTGTTAATTATCAGTTTTAAAGACTTCACAAATCAAATCGTTTTCCTAAAGATTTTTCTTCGTGTTTAATTTAGTTTTCTCATTGTTTGTTACTTTTAGTCAAAAATAAAGAGACAAACGCATGAATCGGCATGGATATTTATCGAATACAATATATCGGATAATTATCAGATAATTATCAAAGAAAATAAATATCTTATGTCGAACGTTGGCAGAGAGTCCACTAACAACCGTTCTATCAAAAGTGCTATGAAAAAGAAGAAATGTCGTATTGCGGTCACAACCTTGTCACTTAACAGCGATATTGAACGTATTATATCCTTCCTAACTTCGCTCACTGTCGCATATAACATTTTATTGTAACTGAGTAAGAGCCATACCACACGGGCGCTGCCGGTGAGCTGCGTCGTTGTCGTCGCAATGCTATGATTTCAACGCACCGCGCGCTACACGAGAGGAACGTAACGCCGCTTACTTACTCACTGCAACAGTCGTCCCTGCTTCGTTCCTGGCTCCATGTCCGATGTGCACGCGTCCCGTCGTCTCATCTGGTTGTAATTTATGTGTCGTTGATCCAAATGAACAGAGTATTACCTCAAAAACACATTTTTTTCAGGAATTTTAAAGTTTCTATTTCTATATTACAATATAGTTGTTCTATTTAAGGCCTACTCTTTTAACAATAGTATTTTCGAATAATACTTATTCTTATTCAATTCCGTTGACAAAATCTTGAAATTGTTCAGAGAGGTCTATAATATTACCCTTTTGAATATATATTCTTTGAGATTCAGAGTTTTAAATAAACTATTCATGCTTAATACTTTTAAATGAAAGAAGGAATAATATTCAATTCGATAATACTTTGAGGAACATAGTAATATCTCAAAAAAATACTGTGTACTAATAGATTACCATAACAATTCAATGAAAAAAAACCCAAAAACGATAATTTGACTTAATCGTTATCCTTTTAGAAAGAAATATTTTAAAAATACACTTTCCTTATAACGAACACATGCTGTGTTTTAGTTTTAATAGCCTGTTCAACGAACGACGACGTCTTGACGACTACAACTTCGTGTTTATTACAGAATACGACTGTGTTACTCAATGTTTGGGGACAAAACGTGCAAAAAGTTCAAAGATACTACCCTGCCTCCCGCGCCATACCACATCCGATCGTTATAAGACCTAGTTTATTAGAAAGATCTCGATTTTTTTTATAGGACTGCATTTTAAAAGAAAAAGTCCAAATTTTTAGTTGATACCATGTTCATCTAAGGCATCGAGTATATAACCAGAAATAGAGACGAAATGTCATTCAATTTGTTTGAAAACTATTCTGCCAAATCATTACGGCGACAACTGTGCTCCGATTGGTCGGCGCAAATTTGAAACAATTGACAGGTGTCGTCAATTGTTTCAGTTCACATCGACCAGTTTAACTTGAGCTTTGCTATAATGGACGAAAATTGAAAAATTAAATATTTAATATTTAATCTATATAATAGTTTGTTTTGTAATTAGATGTTTTTCTCACACCACCGAATAAAACAGCCTCTCATAGGTAGAGATATCTTTATTACAATAAATACAGAATATTTTTGGAATATACGGAGACGTACATACAGGTCAGTTGTTGGCGCTGTACTATTTCAGCTTTCTAATTTGTGATTTCCGCGCAAACGAGAATTGATATTTAAAAATGATATAAGGCCCATTTGCCTGATGAGTTGCCAGGGATGGATGGCCCTTCGATTATTTCGTCTCTATTTCTGGTCATATACGTAACACTTATTTACAGGTGCATTCCTAATTCCATATACGCTGATGTTGATATTTGGTGCGGTGCCGCTGTTTTACATGGAATTGATACTCGGACAATACAATCGGCAAGGGCCAATAACACTTTGGAAGATATGCCCGCTTTTTAAAGGTGAGCTCCTAATAAGTAATAATAATATCTAATAATATTTTTGTTTTGTACTTTACATATGAGTAGTCCACTTGCAAACAGCGCTATGTGACATTTGATGATTTTTAGTTAATGGCGTAAAATGGATCGGTATTTTAAATAATTTCAAATACTTCAACAATACAGTGCCGAAACTTGGTAGGTATATTCTGAACAAATCGGTGTCAATCTTGACTACTTTTGTAAAAGTCGCTACCTTTCTTAGTTTTGCACTTTCAAAAGTTTCCATTTTGTCGTCAACCTGCAAACGCTACTCTATTGAGTATAAACTCGTGCAAAATCCGTTATTTAGTTTGATATTTATTATTTTGTCATCCGAGAGGTCCCTCGTGTTCATTTATTAAAAACTTGATCGTCAAATTTTTCGGGGAACATTGGTTTACATACGAAATTCTTGAATTGTATACTCATATTATCGGGCAAGTACAATCAAATGTGACCGAAGAAGAAATGACAGATAATGAAGATACATTGATGGTTGACGACGTGGGTACAACAGTCTAAAGGAAAGTTAAAATTAGATTCAAGTTGTATTTTTTAATATTATTACAACAAAACTAGCCAAGTTATCATAGTGTTGTTGCAAAACTAGCTACGTTAATTCTGAACAATTACGAAACTAGTTATTTTAAGATTACTGTTGAAAAACTTTTTAATTTAACTTTTATGTTCAATTTTTTAATGGAAATAAAGTAAAAAGTTTAATACTGTGATTTAGATTCTTCATAATGTTTATCTCTTTATTATCGCAATTTTCAGATAATTAAAAAAGTACCATTTAAAAATCCGTTTTCGGAACAATAATTGTTTTTTTAGTTTATAGTTTTTTTTTATCCACACACGTAACACAGTTTCCTAGTGGACTACTCAAATGCAAGTTGCACAAAACGTCGTACAACATAATTTACAATTACATATGAGCTTCCAACTCCTAAACTAGATATTAGATCTGTGTTTTAGGATGAGATCACTGTGTCCGTCGCCGAATAGTTTTTTTTATTTTTATAAAATATAAGTGCGCATTTGACCTCCATCTCACATGATGGAAAGTGACGATGAGGTCGACGATGGAGCATGCACACCTAAATAATGCCTATTCACTCTCGCCTTGAAAAGACCCAAGGTATAACGTTCAGGGAACAAGTCTGCAGCAGGGAATTCCACTCCATAGCCGTTCGCCATAAAAATGTGGAAGCGTAACGCTTCGTGCGAATCTTTGGAATATCCACAACATAGGGGTGGAACCCAAGCCTACGCCTAGTCCCCCGGTGATGGAAAGGGGAAGGCGGAATTACATCGTTGCAATATTGGACTGCGATGCAGAGGTTCCGTGTTCGAATCCCGAGCGGGGAGAAATATTTGTACGGCCTACATTTATTTCTCTCGTGAGTTTGGGTGTAATTTGTGAATGTCTATGTGTGTGTCCATGGCTCCCGCGGTACAGGGTTTCTGTAGTGTGGGGCTATGAGTCTACGTAGGTGCGTTGTTATTATTATTCTGACTTCAAAATATTAAAAGCTTCAGAGTCAGCTTTTAATGATTTTATTCTATGTATTGATTATACGATCTTCTAATTATAATTATATAAAGATAATTATTATAGGTACAATGAGGTTAGGTAGTTAGGAAGTTGTACTTTAAAGGTTACTTACATCAAAATGTAATTATTAATAATAACTTTTTTGAAATCATTTCGCAGGTGTGGGATTTTGTGCAGTGATGGTAGCATTTTACGTGTCATTTTACTACAACGTCATTATTGGTAAGCATTTTCTATTAATCATTATTGTGGTTGTTTATTTACATTAAGATTCGAAGTCAAGGTTGTTATTTTTTGTTGTATAACTATAGATACCAGTGGCGAAGCGTCCATATTTTTCGTTTTCGTTTCCCACCAGTTTCCTTAAAATTTTTCATGTCGGTATTATCAAAAGACTGTAATAGACAGCGCATATACCACACCGTGCGCGAGCATATACTTTTTAACCGACTTCAAAAAAGGGTGGAGGTTCTCAATTCGAATGTATTTTTTTTATGTATGTTACGCAATAACTCCGTTTAATTTTTGAAACGATTTTGATGTTTCTTTTTTTGTTGGATGGAGGGTACCTCAGTATTGGTCCCATTTCAATTTGAAGAAAATATTCCACTTTTAAGGGTAGCAAACTAGGGGATGAATCCGATTAATAAAATTTCTCAAATTCCGGTTTTGAAGGGAAAGGGTGCTGGTGAAATTACAGGCACATGGGACTTGTCAACTTATGTCTCAGAGTGTCGGGCGCAGTTGTCCCCCAAATATTACGCCTTAAAGCTCTGAGTGGCACTGCATTATTATGGACAGGCGTGTTGCTTACCACCAGGTGTACAACTTGTTTGTCCCGTCACTTAATATTATAAAAAAAATTGTTCTTTGACTTTTTACAACGTATAATGAAGTACCAAAAATAAACTTTTAAGTTTTATAATAATAATAATAATAATCTTTATTTATTACAAAATCGTGATACTCTGACTTCCAAACTAGTATGATACTGTATCTTGGAAGCCCGATTCTTCCCAATAAACACAATCACAAGAGATTTTGTATTGTAGTACAACTTAAAGTAAGAAGTAAAGGTATGATATATAATAACAATAACCAATAATCTCAGTACAGAGAACTAAAAAAACCGACCTCAAAAGTACGTGGAATTACATCTATTTGCCAAGTTTTATTGAAATATCCCATAGTTCGCCACTATACAGGACTTGACACAGGAGATAATAAAAAATCGGTTCTCACTACTCAAAGTATATTGAGAGAGAAAAACGCCTTGAATTGGAGAATAGCAAAACCAACCATTAAAATAATTGCTCCTTATAATAATATTTAGGCGCTATTTATAAAAATGAATCTTCATGCGTGAACAGCCCCCTTAGAAGTGGATGATTTTTTCAAAATTAAATGAGACCACTGTGGAGGACCCTCTTTCTAACAAAAAAAAAAGAAAACAAATACCGGAGTTACCGCGTAACATACATACAAAAAAAACATACAGTCGAATTGAGAACCTCCTCCTTTTTTTGAAGTCGGTTAAAAACTAAACTATGTAATTAAAAAAGATAGTGTAAAAAAGAAAATAAACAACAAAGATTGACCTTTATGCGTGGGGTGTATATATATGTTTATATATATTCATAGTATATTTGACTTAGTGCAGATTGTAAGGTATATGTTATGTATTTGGTAAGGGTAGAGTGCGTTTACTGAATGCCTCGTAGAATAGACTCAATATCCTTGTGATTATAGTGTTTTGAAAGTTTTTGTAGTACTATTTGCTATTTGACACTTTTTACATCTATATTAGTTAGTAAGGTAGTAAGTTCGAACGTGTAAGCGTCCTACCCGACGACCACTAACTGCGCTCTTGCGTTTTTCACAGAGTTGTCACTGTTTAAAGCGATGTATTTACAATTTTTATTTTTGTATGAAAGTAAAATGTGGTGAATTAAAACTCATGTAATAAAAGTTGTTGTTTGTGATGTTAGTAATACAGTCCTACGAGGTTGTTATTATTTTACAGATAACGCTGTATATGGTATTCATACACACTTTAGATAGTAAATTATTTATTGAGCTATCGAAGCTCGAGTAATTATCTAGCTGTAAAATCAAACGATGGTAGGTGAGAGCCAAAATGCTTTTGGAAGGTATCCAACGTGCTAAATATGAGGTAGCTGTATATAACCCAGTTTATTAGTTAAGTTTCCTTTCGAAACGTTGGCGTTTTAGGACTACCATTATATTATGACCTTTTCACGCGATCTATTGCATGTGTCTATACTAGAGATGTGCGTTGTTTTTCGACCGCGACGGCAGCGGCAGAGGCGTGATTTATTGGCGTGAAACCAGGGTGGCATTAATATTTTTAAAAAATACATGAGTTACTTTCCGGAAATCCCTACTAATAAAAAAGAATTAATAAAGAAGAAAATAACTGCGCTTGTGTTGAATATTTTGTCATCAATTATCCTTCACTGGATCGGGTTTCATATTGTTCAGGTTCAAAAAACACTAAAACATTCTATAAAACAACCTTTGTATTCATTTTCAACGTTTTTATACTTTAATTTGAAATTTAGCAGGTAATATTTATGGAGTTTGACAGTCCAATACATAGACATACTATATCTAGACTGACGCCGCAAGTGTGCGTACTTCGCGTGCACATGTAAGTGACAGACATTTACGTAATTAATTTTAATTGTACGGAATTATTGCATTATAAAATAGTAGGCAAATATTTTTAAATTTTTTATTGAATTTATATTCAGTAATTTTTTGTGAAATTACTCCACTAGTTTGTTATAATTATTAATAAAAAGATCGAACACTCAGAAAAAATTCCATCGATCCGGCCGGATTTGAACCGACGTCCTCTAGCCCACCGTGGCAGACGCCACACCAACTAAGCCACGGAACGAACCAGCGGACCTTACGAATTCTTCTATGTGCTTGCGTCGCGTCTTTGTATTTGGTTTTTTCAACGACTTTTTAGTCGTAGCACTCACCTACACTTACTTTACTCACTTTAAGACTTTACTGTAGTTAGTAGGTACACTATTACCGATTCTTCCGATAATTATATAAATACTGCTTGACGTTATGACAAGTGATTTCGTATTCATAGAAAAAAATGAACGAGATAACTGATTTAAACTCGAATTTATTTTATTTAGAAGCGAATTTTTGTAACGAAGTTGTACATAGCGTAATTAACTCTATGTCAATTATTGTGTAACGTACAAACTATGAATACGATGCGCCAGCTGCGGGAAGAAAAAAGCAATAGAATTGCCTTAACCCTCGGTTACTATCAGAACCGCTGTCGCCGAACTCACACATTCTTAATATGATCACTAGAAATCTTGATTAAGATTGGTCGTAGTTTCTAGTTTAAAAATAAACAACAACTTCTGGACTGTTAATATAATTTAGACTCTACCTTGTTGGCATATCATTCAAGTACAATACCTATTATTGCAAGTTGCGCCGCTTTGATTTTACATTGAAATTTCAATCAATGTGCTGCCATCTAGCGGTCAGTACATCAACGAATTCGAGATGTTTACTTAGTTTTTAAAAAAAGAAGCGATCGTATTGCAGCGGTATATGGCTTACTTTCGTTTTTTATAACAAAAAAATGTATTACGATAAACAGAAAATGGGAAATTTATTAAAATGAAATAAGACAACGATTATCTGAAACCTCAACGTGAATAATATTATTATCCATGATATATTTAATATATTTTTTATCGACTTCAAAAAGGGAGGAGATTCTCAATCCCAGTGTATTTCCTTTTTTTGTTGGAAAAGGGATGTGGTGGTCCCATTTAAATTGAAGAAAATATTTCATCTCTAAGAGTGGCAAACTAGGGGATGAATCCGGTTTCGCGCACTTTCGGTAACCGTTTTCAATAAAACTTGGCAAATAAATGTAATTCCACAAACATTTGAGATCGGTTTTTTAGTACTCTGTACTGAGATTATTGCGCTCCAAAGTAGTAAAATAAGGCATTTTTCTACGATTTTCTAATTGAAAACAGACCATAACGTACAAAGCGAAAATGGCTGACTGAACTTAAATATATACCTACCTATCATTGGCACATGTTGCATGCAAACTAAGCACTTCTACATTTCAATACCTCCAATGAACACTACGCCATCTTTATTTTTTGGTCGTCTTCTGTTATTTTTGTAAACAGCCATATTTATTTGCCTTAGTAAATAAATATGGCGGTTTAATATAAATATAATCTTAGTTGTGCTCCCCGAATTCTGTGAAAAAAAAACAAAAAAAAATAACGAATTTTGTAAAAAAAAAAGAAACAAAAAACAAAATAAAAACAGAACAAGTCCAAAAATTAAGTTGGCTTAGTGTTATTGGAGGTATCGATTTATTGTTCCGTGGTTTTTGGCTCTATGTATTCCGCAGGAATGTAAATAGAGCCTAATATTTTAAGTTCCGTTCATTCCATTATCAGGTTGGGCGTTCTACTTCCTCGTGGCGTCAGCCCGTTCAGAGCTTCCATGGGTGCATTGTGATAACGCGTGGAACACGGAGCACTGTTGGGATTCTTCCAGACTCAACTCAACCAATCGCACAGATGTCAAATATCAGGGACCGCTGTCGCATTTTACTCCAGCTTCTGAGTTTTTTCAGTAAGCATATAAAAAAGAAAAGTACTTTTAACAGGTAGAGAACTTCATAACTTCAATCTCAATCTATAAAATCTGAGAATTCAATGATTTGAAAAGGCTCAGACATCCATACTTTTACTTATTATAATTCTTAGGTTTAGAATTATACAATTTTTGTAGCTGTAGACATTGGCTTACAATTATATGGACGTCGGGTCCGCGCTAAAAAGTGTCCGAACTTATAGGGCGTTAAAATCGTATAAGGAGCGTCATTCACGTTTTGCCTTCGTTTGTTCGACTGACAGCGAAGCAAGCAAAATTAGACAGTACTGCGATGACATTACAATTTAAATTCAACGTTTTAGCTTTTTCATATTCCTTTACATGTCACTACGTTGAAATAGGTTGACTTGGGACATTTTTTTCGTGGTTTTTGTATTAGACCCATCGTCCATTTATTTGTAAGTCAATGGCTGTAGAGCTCCTTGTGAAAGAGTTCGTCCAGGGAAGTACTGCCACCTTACCTATTTCTACCGCCAAGCAATAATGTGAACATTATTACGTTCCGGTTTTGAAGGATAAGGGTGCCAGTGAAATTACCGGCACGTGGGACTTGTCAACTTATGTCTCTGGGTGACAGATGCAGTGGCAATGGCACTAAGACCAAAAAAAGTATTATTTAAGCTCACTGGTCGTGAAAAACTAAAACATGCTTCTCTGAAAGTTTTTCGAAATGTCACTTTCGCCGTTTTTGCAAAACACCAACGATATACCGATGAGATCTTTGTATAAGGGCCAAAACGCAAAATCACAATTTTACAGGAGAGGCTTCCGAACTTCCAATCTCGTATATTTTCAAGATTTCCTTGTATTTCCTTGAACGTGTTTGATTTTGTTTTAATGTTACCTTATGGATTATAATGAAATGAAGCATTTCCTCAGGACCCATCGATATATTGGTTTCATTCAATATTTTTTGGAAATACAAAAAGCTTACTTAAGTCGCCATTTTAGCTTAAACGTGAAACACACAGAAAGAGTCGGATCAGGCGCGTGTTCACACATATCACGAGCGGGCGCGTGATCCGATCCGTGCTCTCAGTGTTCTACGCTTAAAGGACTATTCACATTAGACCGTGTCGGGCGCGAGCCGAGTCACGTATGAGCCTCGGATTGGAAATCAATGTTTCTCTAATAAATAAGAAGGAGTCGTTCTATTTTTTTAAATTACTAAAAAAAAATAGACGACACAGTGATGATTATTAACTTTTAAATCCTCTTTTGCAGTCGAGCAGTTCTTGAAATGCAGCATTCCGAAGGCCTCAATGACTTGGGTTTGCCTAAATGGCAGCTAGCCATCTGCCTGGGCTTAGTCTACGTCACACTATATCTGTCGCTTTTCAAAGGCGTTAAAAGCTCAGGTAAGTTTAGGAATCGATACCACTTCAGCTGGAATTCAAATTTTTCCCGTAGTAATAAGGTTCATTTTGCTTGGGTCGAGTGGTAGGGACACGAACTTAAAGCCATTTGAAAAATGTATATATCGTGTAGTAAACGTGTTTAGTTTAGTTCAGTTGATATAAAAAAAATCATTGGTATATGTAAAGTACCTATTGTATATACTCCGTATATACAGGTTGATAAAAAAATCACTGACCATTTTTTTTCCTGTGCATAAGATTCAGTAATAGAACACACTAGTCAAATAAAACAAACAATATTTCCCATTAATTTTTAACGCGTGCTTACTTCAAAATAGTAAATAAAATTGAGCGACTGGCGCCCACTTGTGTAGGCGCTAACGCTTCGCGCGTTACTTTAGTACTTTGTTGTCTGTCAAATACACACTCGCGCGCCGACGCCGTCCACTGCCACCCCACACCGTTGTTGTTGTTATGGCAACGGCGTCTGTTAATTGTCGGGTGTCAATATTGTTCAAAATTTTTCGGAAATCTTTGAGACGTCAAACTGTGTTAATTATTTGAAAAAAAAACCGAACATGTATTTTTTATTTCCATTATACAGATGCTCCTTTTAACTGGTCAGTGATTTTTTTTTTGTCAACCTGTATAGTAAATCTTATCCTCAATTTTACTGTATTTTCAAAGCGATTGATTCAATACTTTCACTGTTATGCGAAATCAACCAAAGCCATTTGAGGTTGTATAGACTCATAATAAAAAAAATGCATTTATTTGTTTCTTGGCCTTCCATACCAATCAATTATAAGGTATAAATTTTTGGAATCCAGCAAGACACAATAGTATTAGGGTCGCATTCCAGAACTCTTCTCAATACTCAAGTCAGGACAAGTCCTGACTTCCACTTTTTAAGTATGATTTTCAGTGCAGTGAGCACTGAAAATCATACTCAAGTCCTTGCCATTAGAGTCGTATTTCCAGTGCTTGAAATCATACCCAAGTCTGCTCAAATCATGACTTGAGCATTGAGTAGAATTCTAGAATACGACCCTAAGTCTCATGTTTTTATTTATCGAATATCAGGAAAGGTGGTATGGATGACAGCTACAATGCCATACGTAGTGCTATCCATACTCCTTGCACGTGGTCTACTTCTGCCCGGCGCAACCAGCGGCATCGCTTATTATCTGCAACCCGAACTTACAAGGCTGAAGGACACGCAGGTACAATCCGTTTTTATTTGTAAATAAGTACAGATTCATACACTGTAATAACAAAAATTATAATATACGTAGTAAAATTGAAATAAATTTATTTTTGCAATTACGTCTGACATCTGTATTTATTTCAATATTCGTTGATATTCGCGAAGTTGTGATCTGTAGTCACTTGTAAATTAATTTCCGCGTATTATTCGAAATAACCTTAACATCCGTTATATTTTATACACAGCGAAATTTACATCCGCTTTCACGTATAAAAAATTAAAATCGAGGAGTAATATTTAAATTTAACAAAATGTGTGTTCGATATTTTAATTGCTATTTTAGGTATGGGTGGATGCAGCGGTACAAATATTTTATTCTGTGGGTGCTGGATTTGGAGTACATCTGTCTTACGCAAGTTACAATACGTTTCACAATAATTGTTACAGGTATGTACTGTTCAGTTGACATTTATAGATATTTCAAGACATAATTCTTACATATTGTATTGGCGGATTATGACCGACTCCATCTTCTACGAGAAGACACAACAGTAGGACGTATTGGGTTGTGTTGAGTTGAGTGGGTATGACACTGAAGAAATTTTATTTTATTTTAACATATTTTTCATTTTTATATTATCAAGTGACACTTGGCATGGGCCTAGTCAGGTATCCGTAACTCGCTCAATGTTACGCGATAAGTGCTACCGCTGAGCGTACCGACGTCGGCACAAGCGCCCATACAAGTCTTTCATTTACGAGCATTCGTTTCCGCACGATTGCACACGGCGGGGGAAGTTATTTTCACCTCTCAATGCGCGTGCTTAGATCCCTTTTTCCTCGTAGTAAGCGCCTGGTGTCATCAGTCAAATTTAGTAGGCTATTATAGCCTTGGTATTTTCGATTTTGTATGAGAGTGATGTATCTGTTACGTTGTAACTATTAAGTAAGCCGTGGTCTAGTCGTAAGCGACTCGACAGTTTGCAGTGCATCTCAGATTCCTGAAATGCAAAGTTCTATAGAGCACTGCTATTGCACCTGTCACCCTGAGACATAGAAGTCTCATGTACCTGTAGTTTCACCAACACTCTTACCCTTCAAAACTGGATTGCAGAGAGGATTGAATGGTTATGTTACTGTTTGGCGGCAGAAATAGGTAAGGTTGCAATACTTCCCTGTAGAATTCTTTCACATGGAGTTCTACAGCTACTTTTTACCCAAGTACTTATTTCCAGCAGATATATATTATACGGTCAAATGTTCATCATCAATTATAATTAAAGATCGAAACACTAAGAAAAATTAATTCGATTCGGCTGGATTCGAACCAGCACCCTAAGGCAATACGTGCCAGATGTTCTGCCAATTAAGCCACGGAACGAACCAGCAGACCTTACGAATTTTTCTATGTGTTTCAATGTTTGTTATAATAATGATAACAAACTAGTGGAGTCATTAAAAAAAATTAAATATCATAAAACATCACGACATTCAACAAACTTAAAAATTACTCGAAATATTTTTTGTATTAAATTTTTATTAAATGTCAGAATGTTTCACCACCATGATATTCAATTATTTGCTGTGAAATTACTCCACTAATTTGTTAAAATTAATAATATTTTTGTTATTTAATATATGTAATTAAATATATAATAATTAATTCTATAATTTTTATTAATTTCAGGGATTGCCTGGTCACGACACTGGTCAACTGCTTTACGTCGTTTTTCTCTGGCTTCGTAATCTTTACTTACCTCGGATTCATGTCGCATAAACAAGGCGTGCCGATATCTTCTGTCGCCACTGAAGGTAATGCTTATTTATAACAATCGACTACCATTATCAGCAATTAACTTTATTTTATTTTACATTTTTAGGGAAACTAACAGTAGGCTACAAAGTTAAATTACATAGTTACAAAAATAAATATTTATGGTCAATTACAAGTTTCCACAGATAAGTTAACAGTTAATTGGACCCAACCATTCCGTTTTCAGGGATAAGGCTGCATGAAGTTGATTACGACTTCACTCATTAACAGCAAATAAACAGTCAATCTGTTAGCAGCCTAAAGGTTTCGCATAGTTCTTTATGTTGGAACAGAATAGAATAGAATCGTTTATTTCATGTTATCAATGTCACAATATTGCAATTGGAAATACAATGTCAAGGGATAACTATGATCGTCGGTAATAAAATTATAATAATAATAATGAATATAAAATAAAGTAGTATAACTACTGCTTGTCGAATAAAATAAAATTAAAATTGTTTCAAAAGAAACTCATCGATACTGTACAATTCAATATCCAATAAAAGGTTTTTTAGTCGGGTACAAAACGTTTCATCGTTTCTAACACTTTTCAGGTCTGTGGGTAGATGTTCGTAGAATCGGGGACCTATTACCCGCGGATTTCTAGTTGCAAGTTCGGTACGGTGGGCAACGGATTTTAGTGTTCCCGCGTTTCGTAACGCTCGGCCTCCGCCCGTACGTCGCTCATAAGTAGCCAAATTTGACGCGCACGTTGGAAACGTTTTAGAAACATTTAAAAGCTAGTTCTCACTTGTTCAATGACACACGACTTTTTTCCATAGCACAAATTACGTGACTGACAGGTCCCGCTCATAGTCACGGCTACTCATAAAAATAGTTCCATTTCCAATATATATAAAACTTTGAATAAAATAAATTAATTATTACACAACTTTGTTGTTTCTCCAGGACCCGGACTCGTGTTCCAAGTGTATCCTGAAGCAGTGGCCACACTGCCTGGCGCCAGTCTCTGGGCTATGCTATTTTTCTTCATGCTTATCATGCTCGGATTGGACTCAGGGGTATGTATGAATGTGGGAAATTACTGACAATAAAATTCAGGTAGGTATTCAGTGCGTCTCTTTTATTTTTCGCATTGAAACGTTAGGCACAACGTGTACTATAAAAAAACACTTCTTCCTCTTCATTAAAAGAATGACTTCATTCATTCCTCTCCTTCACTCTCGTCATTCACTCTTATCCTATCGTTACATTCCTAAATAAACTAAATTGCGTTACGACTGACTTAATAGTACCTACCATAGATATCGTTGAGTTACGCCTTCCATCCTCTAAGGTTACGCCTATATTCGTAAAAAATATTCTACGTAATAAAACAATTTGAATATTTTTTTATTAGCACAAACACGTATTGGTAACTTCTTTGTTAATAAAAAAGTAATTTGCCATTGTACTTTTTTATTTCTTGATTTTTTATCTTTGATGACTTATTGATATTTCGCATATTTCTATATTTCTGAGTACTGTTACGCATATATTTTGCGACACTGCTGTTACCGACTCACTGATTGTTATGATGACAAATAATTTTAAAAAAGATCATTTTATTAATTATATTAGAAAATTTGTATTCGGATGCATCTAATTACGACGATTGCCGAGAGATACTTATTATGAAAAGTCGATGTCAACGCTACTTAAAAAACAATAAAGTACAAGTCTTTTATTAAAAAAAAACGACATGAAAAGTATATGGAATTACATCTATTTGCCAAGTTTTATTGAAATTGATTCACGGAAAGTGGGTGAAATCCAATAAGCCGAATCCCCCAAATTTACGACAGTCAGAGGTGGAATATTTTCTTCAAATTTGATATTGACCACTTCTGAGATAACCCCTTTCTAACAAAAAATAATCATGGAAATCGACAAAATGTCGGATGCGTACTTTTTTATGCGTGAAATGAAAAAGTACAATTGAATAAAAACCTCTTCCTTTTTTTAACGAAAAAAATATATACTCGTAGTGCGGTTGGATAACTGAACTCCTTAACATTTAACAGAACAGTGTTCTTAATTTAGATAAATTTTTTGTAGTTGTAAATAAGTATTTAAATTATAATTAACTGCGTTTCAACAGATGGGAGGCCTGGAGTGTGTAATAACTGGTCTTCTAGATCAAGCTCGAGCCAGTGGTGCTCACTGGCTGCGCCGGGAGCATTTTACATTGGTCGTTGTTTGCATCTCCTTTTGCGTCGCTTGCATCAATGTCACCCCTGTAAGTTTTTTTTTGTATAATACCAAATACGACGAACGAACATGTCGTGCGCCTGGTGGTAAGAGACACGCCTTCCATATCCATAACAGTAGCATTGTCACAGCACCATTACCCTTCTCAACCGGAACGCAGTAATGCTCACATTACAGCTTCTAAAAAGTGTGTTACCGTTATTAATTGAGCTGTCAAAGGAAATTTGAAATAAAACTGTTATCAAAACTTGAAGGTTGGTAGCCTTATTATATATACCTTCTTTCAAACAGAGGCCGCGGGTACGAATTGTTTTTTGACCTCTGAGTTTTTTGGAATTAATATGCGACATATGTATAATTTGAAATTTCAGTGCCTCCAGTGAAAAAGGGAATAACTCAAAATCGACACTTTTCAGGAGATAAAAAAAACCATACTTTTACTGATTGTTGGTTGTTCGCATTTATTATTAGCATTTTTTATCATTTCTAGCTTTAGGTACACGTCTAAGCTTTTGTTTGATGGGTATTGGTTAAATATCCAGTCATAATTTCAATATTTTTTTAAAGTTTTTTTCGAGTTGCCCTTGTTTACAAAGAGCGTAAAGGTACAACACGACTTATGTTAACAAATTTTAAGACATAAAACGACTTATTCCTTTAGCTGCGACTATTCTATGATTATAACAATACTTATGACACTCATCTTTAGCATAAACACTACACAATAAAAATGTGTATGGAAACAACTGTGCGTTAAAAATAAAGAAATTGTATAAAAATATGAAAATGTATTGTATGTTACATTAATCTGTACATTTGTCGTTAAATAATTATAATCGCTTAAATCTGAGTCTTCATCGACTCTTACCGTTTTGGCAGTTAAAATTCATGACATTAGTTAAAATTCATGACATTCACTGTCAATTAATGGTAGAAGAGCCAGAAGATCCTTCTTTTATATGGAGAAGTTTGTCGGTTCTGTTTGTCAACAAATAACTGAGATCTTTGACTCTTCCGAAAATCGAGTATGTACTCGATCTTCCGAATTTCTGGAATGATTAGAAAATATTTTTACACTAGCTATTACCGGTTCTTTCGTTCACTATTTTTATATATATATTGCTATTGTAAAAGTAACAACCTTACGTCACAAACATTACTTCTTGGTTTAATAATTCCAAGTTCTCGATCCGTAATTAACTCCCTCTGCAATGAAAGCAAAAAAAAAAATAACTGTATACATGACAATAATAACAAAAAATTTACTAAAAATAGGAAAAATGTATAGGTACATGTAAATTGTACCTAAATGTTGTTATTGTAGGAACTATAGGTTACTTACACTAATCTACTTACTTACTGTAGCTATGATCAAACGATTCTGGTGGATTTCTAATAAAAAAGGGAACAAACGTTACTCTCAAAATTAAGTACATAATTATAGTAATACTTATCATCAAA
>NW_020653333.1:2349580-2404411 GCF_003589595.1 Hyposmocoma kahamanoa
CTCCTCAGTGGTTTTGTTCTTTGTTATGATATGTGATATAACAGCTTCCGGGCAGTGTGTGGCTAGCCTGCAGTAAAGGCTGATCACAATTGTAAGTGGCCTATTATAAGTAGGGCTCCAGATAGGGATGTTCACCCCTTCAATTGTGAGGAAGAGGGATGTAGCAGGCAGCTTAGGTTTTGTATTTGGAATTATATAAATAATAGAGGGTTGATGTCAAACAGACATCTTAGTAATTCTAGACCAAGATTCCAAATTGAATACATGTTATATTTATGAATAATCGTCGTTTCTCTTAAAAAAATTACCTGTCTCAAAGGAATCTGAGTTACGTCTACTATAGCACCCACCTTTTAATTAAAAGATGTTAATTAATAGAAATAGTGTAACTGCAAGAAAGTAGGTATTCGCACGACTTCGACTGTTGCCAAAATTATATATTTATTATATATAAGAATATAATTTTATTCTCATATATACCACTTTGTAACGATTATTGATTATTTTTTGCCCTCTATATATTTTTGCACCAAAATTATAATTATAACACAAATATTAATAAATATAATTATAACAGTTGAATTTAAATTGTAATGTCATCGCAGTACTGCCTAATTTTGCTTGCTTCGCTGTCAGTCGAACAAACGAAGACTAAAGCGTGAATGACGCTCTGTATACGATTTTAACGCCCCATAAGTTCGGACACTTTTTAGCGCGGACCCGACGTCCATATAATTGTAAGTCAATGCTTTTAGTCCTACTTTTTTCCCCGTCATTATGGAACAACACGATAAGTGTCTTTAAGTAAAAGTATATTTGTAGTTATTCGTTAAACTTGAATGTATTTTTTGAGTTGAGAGCACTTGTACCTTTAGACTCATAAAAAATGCCTGATAACTAATATTATGGCATTAGAAAAATTGAGTTATGCCCTTAGTTCAATATAAAAAACGAGGTTAAGAGACTGCTAGAGACATGTCCTTTTGATATGTTATGTAATCGGACACGCTGAACGGTGCAATAAAAACAAAAGGGCATAACTCGTCTTATTCCGTTTTTCACTGGAGGCACTGATTTACTATGAGCTTTTTCGTGAAGGGAAAAATTCGTGATAAAACCTGCACGCCGAAAAAGTATAACTCTCGGAAAACGTTTGAAGTCTTCAACTCTATATATGGTTCAAACCCTCGCCTGAGAGGAGACTCGTGCCAAGCAGTGGAACGTACAAATAGGTTGATGATGACTACTTAAGTAACACTGTCTATGAACGGGTTACAATATTTTTTTGTTAAGACAACACCTTTGTTTACATTATTGATCTCGAATCCTAACGCCGAATATAGTGTGTTTGTTACAGGGTGGTATCTACATGTTTCACTTATTGGACACGTACGCTGCAGGCATATCTTTACTTTGCTCGGCTCTCTTTGAAGCTGTTGCTGTTTCTTGGTTTTACGGTCAGTATTTCATAAATTTATTTTATAATGCTTAGATTAAGATGTATGGAAAGACATGACTCTAAGATTCCACACAAATTTGATCCATAGCGTTTAAGATTTCAAATAAACTTTGATGCTTGAAATAAATATTGCAAATAATACACATTTATTGTATATTTACAAAGAGCAACCTCCAGAGTTTCCTGCTCGTTCTTCTCAAAGAAATCACCACAGTAAATGAGCAGTAGCTAAAAAATGTCGTTTTAAAGTCGACGCTGGAAAGATAAAACTTTGGAAGTGGAAAAGCTGAAACTTTTCAGTTTTCCATATAACAAATTGTTTGGAAAAATGGTAGTTATGATGTTTTTCAAAAAAAAACTTTTAAATCGCTCTCCTATATCCTGAAAATATTTTTCAGAATTTTACCTATGGAGCAAATTATTTCTGCCTTTTTTATTTTTTGATAAATTTGAAGGTGAAAAGAAGGTAAAGCGTGAAAGTACACTAAAGGACAATTTACATTGCCTCAGAAAGTAGTAGAACCGAGTTTTTGTTACGAAATTTATGTCAATTGTGCAACTTACACACTGGATACGATACAATAGCGGTGGAAATTCCCGAGACCGCGCGAAAATTCTTCAGAAGACGCGCGACATGTTTTCTTCTGACTGTCATTTACACTAAAATCAATGTATATTTTATGCTTTAACAATTGAAATAAGGTATAAATTTCAATGCACTAATACACGGAGATTAATGTGCCTTGATTCAATTTCCAATTTGCCTTATTTCAATTGCGATAGCGTAAAATATATGTTGATAAATTTCTAGCGCTCAATGTATATAAGTAAATAATTTAAGTTGCATATACGTGTTCTTATGTTTGTCAATGTATGGTCCCATAAATTGTACCTACTAACAATAGCTTTAAGTTTAAATGTTCTGTATCTTTTTGTATTACTAACAAGTGGGCCATAGATGTCCAAATAAATGATTTATTATTATTATTATTATTATTTACGTCGCCGCGGAATGGAATGGAAGCGAATTTTTATAACTATAGCATAATCAATTATGTCAATTGTGTCAATTACATATTATATCAATTATGTAACGCACAAAAAATCTGCTCTCGCATCTTCAGAAAATTTTAGTAGCATTAGAGCTCCTTGTTGTCCAGGGAAGTACTGCCGCCTTACCTATTTCTACCGCAAAGCAGTAATGCTCACATTACTAAGTTCCAGTTTTGAAGAATAAGGTTGCTGGTGAAATTACAGGCACATGGAACTTGTCAACTTATGTCTCTCAGATCTTTGCGATTTACAGCTTGGAGTGGCACTGCAACTGTTATAAACAGGCGTGTAGCTTGCCACCAGGCGCACAACTTGTTCGTCTCGTTACTCGAAATTATAAAAAAAAGAATTTTTGCGCAGTATCCTACCTATCTAGTTTGTAGGTTATTCAATTGACACAAAGTTCATTGTGCTACGATTGTAAAAATTCGCATGCAAATTGCGCCTTATTTATTATGTCATCAGGTTTGGAAAGATTTTCCGATGACGTAGAAGAAATGCTCGGCTTCAGACCTGGAATTTACTGGAGGATATGCTGGAAATTTGTCAGCCCTATTTTTATTATTGTAAGTACTACGTTGGGTTCTTTCGAATTAATTCATTTAAATTGTTTAATATTGAGTTTTTACATGGATACTGTATACAGATAACTACACTGATGTTTTGTCACAAGATAATAGTCTGTATAGATGTTAGATATCGTCAATGGAAAGGTAAAAAGTGTAAAGCGCCGTAGAGTAGGTACCCTCTATTAGGTGTAGTACAGGTACTAGTCTGTACATCTTGATTAAAAGGAAAAGATCGACTGATTTGGGCTTTGTAGAGCGTCGTCTCTGTCACTCATACCTGTGTGATTGCTTATTACTTATTTAAAAACACAAGAAAGTGGCGACTTATCGAATCACTAGAGCGCCGAAAAAGTGCTCAGATTGCTACGAAACCTGAACAGATGGTTACCATAAAAGAAATCCAAACCAATAATATAAACGACTCATTTTTGCTCAAAACAATGCTTTTACCTCAGACATATATGTCTGTGTTTTACCTTTCTAGTGACGATATATTTGTATTTATACTACATGTCAGTAAATGTGTCAAAACTCATTTCCCAGTTCTAGAATAAAACAATGATCATATTATAATGACCTTAGAATTTTTTCCATTCTCTAAGTATTCTATACAAATAAAATAACAACTTAAATAAAAAAAGTAAATAAAAATAAAAAGCGTTTTTTAAAAAATATTGTCAGTGTCTGATTGATTAAAAAAGTTTTTTAGCTAAGACGTATTATTCAAAAAAAAAACAATAAAAAGTGTAACTTGCACGACTAGCAGAACCCTCCAAAAGAGCCAGTTATAAAAAATTATAACAAAATATCAATTTTATATTACCTGTTCTAGATACCACAGAGAAACATATTTCGTACAAACATTATATAAATATACATTAAATTCTCTACTCTTAACCCTTAACCGGTCTTTATTGACTAACATCCATATCAATGCCGGTGAACGAAGGAACACACGGCAAATTTTGAACTTTATATTCGTATTTCAATAGAATATTTTTTGCCCTGTTTTTATCTCTATGAATATCTTTACGGCATACACTACAGTATACGTAACGGTGTGGAGATTTAAAGACATGCAGTCCTTGCTGTATGTTTTCTTCAAAACATTTGCTGCAGTTTTTACTTGTAAACGCTTCGCCTATAATATATATCGACAAATTTTTTTGTTGTTTTATTGGCTTTATAATATCATTGTGCATAAATTTACGGTGACCCTTAGGCTGCCTTTCCACCAGAGCTGTGCGAGGTAGCGAGGCGGTGCTAGGATGTGTAGCGGCGCTGTAAAGCGGTGTGATATTTTCCACCAAAGCTGTGCGAGGATGCGTTACGAACTCTTTTTACTTTTGTACGGTGTGGTGGGGTGAGCGGTGGTGATATGTCAGTGTCAGTTAGTGTCATACTTTCAGTAGCTCTAGTTTCCTACACCGTTTTGCACACATTCCACGCCCGCATCTCTCGCACACATTCCTCGCACACATTTGTTGCTATTTTGTATGTACAGACACTTAGCTCTGCTAATCCTTTACCACCGGAGCTGCGCTAAGCGAGGCTAGGAAAATGAAGTAATCCTATTGGTGGAGTTTTTCTCGCACGCTGCTTCGCTATGTCGCACATCTCTGGTGGAAAGTCAGCCTTAAAGTCCCTTTGTTCATGAAATCGAACCCGGCGCCGTAAACCACGAGCGTGCCAGCTGGTCGGCCTCTTTGCCGAAATACTCGTCGACCATCGTGTGGTTTACCTTTTGATCGTGTATATACTTGTCAAACTTTAGCCGCTGCACCCGCCTCTGTTTGTAGCGTTGCTGTTTCTTGTCGAACCATTTGAGTAGGAGTTTGGTGTATACTTCTATGTGTGCAGTTTTGCGAAAGATTGCACATCTCAGTTGCTTTTCTGTAGACTCTCTATCATTCCTAATTTTTGCATCTGTTTCTTTGACGAATTGTAATCTCTTTTTTTCTCAGTGCCGCTCTTTAGTTTCGTATACAACTTTACCCTTTTTCAGCGTTTTGTACTCAAACCCGTCACTGGTTCTCGTGTACGTAACTATCGGGATTTTGGCGCCCGTATCAACTTTATTATATTTCCTGTAACAACTGTTGTTACTTTCAACTGCCTCTTCTTTTCTCACTTGTTTGTTTTTGTATAGTATAAATATAAAGCCCTGTACCCTGTATACGTGTACCCTTTCTCACCTAATCTATTCATCGACATTGAATCGCAAACGCCGTCGGTGCAAATACTATAACCGAAATTTTTGGGCAGGCTGAAATATCCAATATTGTTTGATATTTTCTGAAAAAAGCGTCCACGACGATGGTGTCTGCCGATCGACTCTGCGTAAAAGTTCATGCAGACCCCGCGAGTAGGTGAGGTATTTCAACCCATGTACAACACGATATACATTGAACGACTTTTTATTATTTTCCGAAAGCTCGTGTTGAATATTTACAAACAGCGGGACAAACTTCCAAAAATATTGCTTTACTCCTTTCTCGGTAATATTGTTGGCGTTGAACCAATCACCGATTTCGTTATCGCTGTATGTATTTTTATAGAATGCGTTGAACACTCGTGTACCTGCGCCTTTGTTAAATTTTCGAAAAACTTGAAATATATGTATACGCTTTAAGCATTTGAAAGCGTGCGCGTGTACATTCGTCTCCAAAATTGTACTGTACTCCTTGGTGATAGCCATTAAAGTGAACGACCTCAACGTTCCGTCATACACCACGTTGTTATTTAATAGCTCGTATTTCTCAATAATATCCAATGGATCTTGTAGCTTATGTTGTTTGCCCTTCAATACGTAGGCGAATTGTAAAGGTTCAAACTTTGGAAACATGAGAGAAAAGTCATCACGAGTACAGTAGTGTTTGAAAAAATAATTTACCAAATACGACAATTCAATCCCAAGTCTTGACAACTCTTTTACGTCGTTTCGAATCGTTTTCAATAACTCTAATCTTTTATCTGCCAGCGCACAGACGAAAGAATCGATTCCCTTTTTAATGCAGTATACCGACACTTCGTGGTTGTCACCTAAATTAGTTTCACGAAAACGCTTCTTTCGGTTCAAGCACTTTGAACTCTATGAACAGGCGTGGTCACTTTTTCCGCACGGATTACAGGGTTTCACACGATTGTCGCCCTGCATTACTTATTTATGTATTTGTACTTTCACTTGAATTCTTTATTAAATTATTATTATTATTTATTTATTTATAAAGCATTTCCTTCAGAGCCATCAACTTAATGGTAACAAATAATCAAGAAACGCATAACGTAATATACAATAAACTAAAAATGAATTCGTGTAAAAAACGTAAATAATAAAACCCGCCATTTTGTCTTCATTAAATACATACAATTTGGCGGCAAAAAATATTCATTTGTTTAGGCACTGATTCAAGGTTTTCAGCCTCTTCTCAAGAATAAACATAATTATTTATTGATACAATACAGCCGTATTATTCAATAAATATAAGTGGTCAATATGTTACCATAGTCCAATTAAGGGTTTAAAAAATAAAAATAAAACGAATGTAATTTTCAGGGTGTAGTAGTATTCGGCCTACTCTACCAGCAGCCTCTTCAATACCAACATTACTTGTACCCGCAATGGGCTGAAGTGCTAGGCTGGGGCCTCGCCTGCTCCTCTATTCTGATGATCCCCATTGTAGCCATTTACAAGCTGCTGAGTACACCTGGCACTTGTCGGCAGGTATGTTTTATTGGATTGAGGTAGTGTTCATTGGAGGTATTGATTTGTGACATTCTTATTGTTGTGGTAGTAATTGACATTATGTAACTGGACATATGCATGCTAATTAAAATAATATGCGAAACATGTTAGTACTCGACCTGTCCTGGGTGATCATTTTTGATAACCCGGGTCGATCATGACCCATGCGTAATGTGATCGGTTCAAATGATTCGTATATTCGATCTTTTATCGGGTCATCCGTCTCTCACGATACTTCCATATTTGGTGTTTAACAGTGTCAAATTATACAATTAGCTTTTAATCTTTTCTGCTGATGGGTAATGCGTATAACATTAAACGCATCATTGATAAACCACACTTGAGACACTAAAATTTATTTCTAGGAAAAGTGACACCTACAAAATTAAACTAAAAAATACATGACATAAAACTTATGAGCATTCAAAATTATTAATTTATTATCCATTAATAGTTTTATTATAGCTAGTGCACTCATAAATAAACACAACATACCGAAAAACAGATTAGACTTACAAAATTACCATGTAATGGACACTACGCTACGGAGCAATTAGGATGAATGTTTGTTATACTCATTGATCCGTTAACACGATGACCCGTGGACTTGTTGATCGATTGCTTAACTTTTTGGTTCGATCGAACGAGGGTTCTATCGAACGAACGCTCTATCGAATAAATGTTCGACTCCAACGAAGAGTGACAAGGCGAACCGTGTCATGAGTGGGAACTTCACGTGATAGTGAACGAGACAACAATAATATTGTGAGTTGTTGAATAATCTCTAAAATTATAGTGATAAAGTTGAATATTGCGCGCATGACCTATGAAACTCTAAAATGATCGGGTTATTTAGAAGCTACTAACCCGGGTTGTCGGGTCACAGGTGCTGTTCGAATTATTTTGATTCGATCGATCACGATCGACACACGTCTAGTTTGTGCTGGTACAGTCTCTTGGTACCAAATAAATGAATTATTATTATTATTTAAATTTCATCTTCATTTTATGTTACAGCGTCTGGCTTGCTGTCTATCTCCGGAATCGGAGCACGAAGCCATCCGAGGAGGAGCTCCTGTCAGTCGATTTACTTGGCGACATTGGTTGTACGTGTAAAATTCGCTTTAAGTCTAACAAACAAACAAAGTAGCTTTAAGTCTACTTTTGAGAATTAGAGTGGTTACACACGGTGACTTTTAGCAGCTATGTAAACGCGCGTTCGTGAAACGCGCGATTGCATCACTACACTTGCGATTTATAGACAAATGCATCGATGCAAGCGTGCGACTGCATCGATACATTTGCTTATGTTGAATAATTATGTACGGAAAATCTCTATAGGTTTATGCACATTATTTTGTTCTTTTAATTTTAAATTTTTCAAAAAATATTTATTTAAATACTTTAAATAAATAAATTAGTTAATTTAAAATGTTAATCGCGTTTACATCGCGTTTGAAAGACGACCGTGAAATTTAACTGTGGAGCTTTCAGATCATTCAGTGGAAATGTAATGGGATAATATTATTGATCATCAAAGATATAATAGATCTATTGTAAATGTGCACTTTTATCATTGACCTACACTTTTATATAAATAAACGATACTTTTTTTATGTTTTTTTTTTTATATATAGGTACATTCATTCTTCCATCTTTATTAATTGATGTACGGTTACATATAAATGATCTGCATTCAAGGTAACTCTATCATTAGGTATGTTTAAGCATACTAAATTAATATTTGGTATTCAACAATTTGATCCTCTTTTTTTAATATTGGTCTTTTCTTTTAACTATATAGTATATCTTTTGATATTGATCTCCTAATCAATCTTGGTTGCTTGGTTGCGCCCTCCACTCAAAAGGTTAGATTAGTATATGAAAAAGCAACACGAGCCGAGCGAGCGAAGCGAGCGTCTCGCGGCAGCGGCCGGCGAGTGCTAGAAACCAATTTGCTTGCGTTTCCAAACACGTTTTCAGGTCAAATTATATTATAATTAATATAATATTAGTATACAAATATAATCTATCAACTAATATATCAACATTTACTTAGTTTCAAAAACAAGTATCTAATTTTTGTTTTTAATGCTTATTTGTCTTAGATTTGAAGCCCAACATAAAACTATCAAATTTAATTTATACAAATCAAACAAGACATCGTCTGCTTACTAGTTGGAGACGGTAACCACCTGGAGGTCTGTGAATAAAATTCCGCAGCTTGCTGTATTGACTCAACCCTTAGTGACTATGTCTTACATGTTTAGTTATTGTAACTGTTAGTGTAAGTTGTACAATATGAATAAATAAATAAATAAGTGTTGACATTTTTGTTTGCGGTACTATTTATGTAGTGACAATGAACGGGTTAATAAAAGCTTCTTCTGGCTATATCCAGACAGAATATTAACTAGTAAAAAACATAAGAACAATTAGAACAAATTTACTTAGTAAGTGTGTTCGTTCTTATTTACGATTTTGGCGTAAAATTTAGGAATTTGGCTTTACTATAATCATGTTAATGAGCGGTCACAAATCATTTAATGTAAGGGACCTAATGTTGGACAAACCAATAAAGAGTAAATTATATACTGTTATATCCTGCCATTAAAATGTAGATGATTTGACATTCTTTTCATAGTTTATAAATGTTTGAAAATAAGAATGTATTACATGTTAAGAGGTTCATTTATTTAAAGCTTACGAAATTATATTCAATTGTTCTTACCATTGTGTAATAAAACTAAAACTATTTATTTGATATGAATAATTTGTGCGAAAAATGAATATAAATAACAAAGGTACTTAAAAGAATAAACATGGAAGTAATTAATTAAATTAATTTGCTAATATTCCGCGAACCATCATAGGTAAAATCGTGGCAAAAACTGCGCTTGGGTTGAATATTTTTCTTTTTTTTTAGGGCAGCTATTTTGCGTGATTAAGGCTCAAACCACATTAGAATCAACTCACACTGGCGCAGAGTCGACGCGTCCCGATGCGTCATATTTTTCGGGTATAGCATATTCATTTCTATTTTCCCATTATTAAGGTACAAATTTGTGTTATACAAATATGGACGCGAAGGAAGGAAGCGAAGGCGCGCCCCTTCGCTTGGTTAAAGTCGAGCGGTTTTGCGCGTCCCCGTGCGTTTGCGTTCCTTGTGCACAGTGAGGCGTCAGACCACACTGTGATCCGGGCGCTCTATTGCGAGTGTCGTCTTGCATCGCCGTGCGTTGTAGTTGAAAAACAAGAGGCGACGCGACGCTTCGACTCAGCGTCAGTGTGAGTTGAGCCTAAGGGTGAACCAATTTTGTGAGTCGGGTTTTTTTGAATCTCGTAGCTTACGTTCGACTTCGTTCGAATACTTTTAAATGTTTGTCCGGGTGGGTGTGTATCATATACTGTAATGGATTCATTAAAAATATTGTGCATTTATAAAGCATCAGATAATGCTAGAAAAAGAAGCTGCGTACGTCGACTCCATATGGAAAGATTAATGTGTGTATATACATATGAAAATTTATGCGAACCTACAATTATGCTAATAAATCAATACCTCCAATGAACATTAGGCCAACTTTACTTTTTGGTCATTTTCTGTTTTTTTTTTGTAAACGGTCATATTTAGTTGCTCACGTTATGCTCCCTGAATTTTGTGAAAAAAAAATAAAGAAACAAAAACAAAATAAAAATAGAACAGGTATCAAAAATAAGTTGCCGTAATGTTCATGGGAGGTATCGAAATGTTCCCTCGCCTCTCTCTCCACCCGCAAAAGCACGCCACACACCGACCGAAGATCGATCGTAATTGAGCGCGTGAGTCAGCAGACAAACTCATGACTGACTGGCGTGCCTCAAACAGGACTTTAATATGAAACCGAATGCAACTTAAATTAAGCTACTCAAAGAACGCGACTCACAGCTCAAAAGATTACGCTTCTGGCCTCACCTTTAAGTTTTACTGAGTTCGCGGCGTTACAAATTAATTTACTTCCATTTTCTATCAATAAAAAGGAAACCTTAAAATAAATAAGAGATATTAATGAAAATATTTGTTGAAATAATCAAATGTGTATTTAATGTAAGAATTTATGCAGGTTAAGTTAAAATTTAGATTTAATTATATATACTTACCTATTTTATGATATATTCCTTAATATAATCATTCATGTAAAATGCTGTAGTATTAATTCTATAGTCCATTCAGGACCAAAATATTCAAATCTGTGACATGCACAATAATTTTGTAAATAAAATATATGTATTACTTCAACATGGCTGAAATTGTACACTCATATGATAATCTATTTTGTAACAAAATATATTAAAAGCTTCTTATATTTTTATAGACGCACATTCTGAAGTTTGTCTTGTAACTAAATTGCTATGTTAACTGTTGTAGTCGTGAAAATTGTATTTTTATAGTTGTAAGTGTTATAAATACAAAATGAATTATATAACTGTTTAGAAAATTACATATACTCACAGTTCTACGTAGAAGAAAGCTTTAATATATGAATTTGAGTAAACTATATTTACCTACTTTCCATTACTGTTTTAAAATTTCGTAAAGAAATAGAAAAAGGAAAAAGGGGGAAAACCGGACAGTTTACTTAATTATTTCATCTAATAATTTAGCATTTACAAAATCATCATGATCGAATTATTGTAATTGCAGCTTTAAGAAATACAACAAGCATGCCAATAACAAATCACAAACGGCCTTTTAATACAAATTTTAACAAATGATAGAAAATTTAATTTTCTATGTAAAATTTTGACGACTCGTTAATGCGGATGTACACACATCAAAAAAAGTTTGCGATCACTACGAAAAACTGAAATCTTTTTTGTTACTGTAGATTATATTATGATTTTTTCTTCTTTTTAGATTCTTTATTTAAAAATAAATTAGAACATAAAACAATGACCCCGTTCAATTGTTTTTTCATATAAAAAGGCTTTCAGTCCTAGCTTACGGTCATTCAGAAATCTGATTTAGTCAATTATAAGCGATTCAAGATATTTTTCGCGGAAAGTTGTGATTGAAAAAATGCCAAGAGGATTATCAGAGGTTTTACGAGCTAGAATAGTAACTTTGAGGGAAAAAGGATACACCACGAGAGTAATAGCACGCAGACTTGCTATATCCCAATCCTGTGTCGTGGCTACGTTGCAGAGGTATCACGGAATGGGGAATTTAGCTGACCGACCCCGCAGCGGTCGCCCAACTGTTTTGACAGCTGCCCAAAAGCGCTATATTAGATTGCTGGCAGCCCGTGATCCAATAATCAACGCCACTAAAATAAAAGCAGAAGTCAGGGCCGCCTCTGGGCTTGAAGTTAGCACGCCACCGTTCGCAATTGCTTGCACCAGGCTGGATTACGAGCACGGAGGTCTTAGCGAGCTCCGCTCAATTCCCAGCAACGTCATCAACGAAGATTGCAGTGGGCTAGACTTCGGCAAAATGAAGATGGTGAGGACGAAAACATTTGGCAAAACTGTCTCTTCGTTGACGAATCCCGAATCAGCACTCATCCAGATAACCGACGTGTCCGTGTCTGGAGAAGACCAGGCGACCGTGAAAGACAAAGAGCTGCCACTGGAACAGTTCAGCAAGGCGGAAAATCGGTGTCCTTTTGGGGTGGCATTATGATTGGAGCTAGAACGCCTTTGATCCCGTATCGGGGCTTCATGACAGCAGACATGTACAAAGCAGTTGCTATTGATGATATCGTCAGACCATTCCGAGTAAACCATGGACACCAATTTGTACTGGTCGATGATAATGCGCCCGCACATCGAGCTCAACGAGTCAATGCTGCTCTTCAAGAATACGATATCACACGATTAGACTGGCCTGCCGGCTCGCCCGACTTAAACCCAATAGAGCACGCGTGGGATGCTCTTAAACGAGCAGTATGGAACCGTGAACCACGTCCCCAGACAGTTCCAGAGCTCAGGGAAGCCGCTATTGAAGAATGGGATAGGTTACCCCAGGAAATGCTGGATAACTTGATCCTCAGCATGCCCAAGAGGATCTTCGCATGTATTCGAGCCAGGGGAGGAGTTATTTTATATTGAATTCACACCTTTTAATAATAAATTGTTGTTTAAGTTTAATTAAACAGTCTTTTTCTTTCTATGAAATTTCTATCACTATTACATTATGATTAATGGCTCAATTTTTTAAAATAAATAATAAAAAATAGTTTTATATTTTAATTTCAAACAGGGTATTCCTATTTAAAGAAAGCACACAACATAGATTTTTTTCTTGATAAAGTTAAATTTAAAGAATTATAGGAGCTTATGCTATTGATCGCAAACTTTTTTTGATGTGTGTATGTTTTGCGTATTTTGTTTTGAATCACTAGTGATGTGCTATCACTAGTGATTCAAAACAAAATACTGTCGAATGTTATTGAAATACTAGTTGTGTCGGTCCGCAATTATAGCCGTTACGATTGCTTCTCAAATAAAATGCAGTTGTTACACAGTCATTGTACAAGAAAATAACGCTTAAAATTCCTACGTAAGGAATCTTTACTTTTGGAATGACATATTTATAAAATTATTTTGTAATTTGTCTACGTCCATTACAATATTTTTTTTAAATCGAAAGCTCCGGGAGAGTAAAAAATTTCATAGCTTGTTTAGCTGTGTTGTGCAACTTTGAAATTGTAAATATAATGAAATAAATATTAGATTTTAACGTCATACAAGTAGAAATAGTCCCGATTTAATGTAAACTGTGTTCATTTATAAAATAAATGTGTTAGATTACTGTATTATTGTTGTTTACTTTACTTGAAACATATCTAATAATAATAGTAATAATAATAATTGTTTATTTCAGCCCGTGAACCATATTAAGAAAATTAAATTCAATACAATTCATATTTTTAAAACATCTAATAAGTACGTTGTACATGTATGTACATGCAATACATTTAACTGATTGAACTATTGCGATAACTAAACGAAGTTCGCTTAGTTCGTAGACTCTGCGACGCTACAATACAACAATTTATTAGGGACATCGCGTATCCCTGGGATACATTTATTTATTTATTTATTTATTATTAATAGACAAAATGTGTAACATAACAGTTTGCACCATGGCGTTACGACAATTCAGTTAATAACAATTTAAAAAGAAAAACAAATACACAAAACAAAAAGAAATAGAACAATAAAATAAACTTAAAATTATCTACTTACTAATTCATTCATACATCTCTCCAAGACTCTCTTCCATTCCGTCATCAGTCTCTCTATCCCAGTTACAAACACATCACACTGCGGCGATGCTGCGAGCATGGAGTTGAGGAGTGCAGTCGTACGTGGAAAGGCGAGTGTCGGTGCAGTTCAGTGCGAGAGGGCTCGATTGCCAGGAGGGGTACACCACGTCGCCTGTTGCAGTAATCATCAGGACCCTGAACCTAAGGATCTTTTCCACTAGGCTCACGCTGTCAATATTATTTCTTAATACATTTATAATGAATCTAAGTGATGCGACATTCCTACGCAATTCCAAGAACTCATAGCCCAAGTGACCCTGTAGAAAGCGTGTTGGGTACATGATAGGTTTGTTTGTCTATGAGACATTAGACATTGTAGACAAAAGGCTCGTCGACGCGGTTATGCGTATCGGCTTATAAACGTATGAAATACTCGCTATTGCACATTATCAATGATTACTTTATAGCCATAAATTCGCAACGGCGCGGCGGTGGTGCGTTCAAGGTTTGCGCGTACATTTTGTCTACACACGTTTACGCGTAATGTGCCTTGAACGCACCACCGTTCCAAATTTGCGGACTCAGTCGATAGTAAACTTACAGTAATAATGCTTACGTAGAAGCTTTATCTAACTAGAGCGAGAATGAAACGAATGTAAATACCAAGACATTGATTTTTCAAATAAAGTACCTAAGGGAAATTCCTTAACTCAGTGCAGACAACGCATAAGATCTACGCATCGGATCTTCGTGTGAGGTGAGTGCCGCGCGCCACAGCACTTTTTGATCAGTGCGCACCGTGGTTGCGTATAGCGTATAGATGGGGAAGCGCAAGTGGCCCGCGAATAGGCGCGTCCACCAAATTTCTAAGCACCCTCTAATTATCATGTATTTGTTGAGCATTGGCTATAGAACCATTAGCATAACAGGTACCTAACATATAATTAAGACATTCAAAACGTAACTGTATTTAATGATTATTAACAAACTTAAACTAAACATTTGTTTGTGTAAAAACTGTTACCTATCTACAAAAACCCGCATTTTTTTGTAGCACCTTAACATTGCTGCCGTTTAATCTTAGAGGATGGAAAAACAGTCTATTAAAATAAATAGATATTTCTTGCGATCCGGTTCGAATGACCAAATAGATTTCAATATTTTCAAAACCACCTTCAAATTTAAAAAAAACATGATTTACCTATTGCTCTATGGTTTAGAAGTCTACGTTCCGTTTGCCCGTTTAAGCTGTAGTTCTTACACTTCCTATTTTAAAAAAAAGATATATATTTATTATTAGTGTATATTTTATTTTACGCAAAAAGGATGACTGCTATTTATTATGGGTTTTTAAATATATTATTAAAATACGCGTAATTTTCTAAAACTAGAAAAACATTTATTTGAGTAATAACCAATTCCGTAGAACGGAACGGAATATCAATGGCAGACTTGTCAAGTTGATTGCGAAGAATACGTGAAATATTAGCCGGAAATGTGTTTTTTAATTTATTTTCCAGTGTAATTAGTGAAAAATAACGTCTTAATATAACGAAAAGTGTACACAATACACATATAACTTTGCCCACTGTGAAAATTAGTTGTAAATGTGAAATTTAAGTATCACCAAATTATCTGTAATTTATCTTGAATCGATTTATCTTGGAAAATATCTTGAGTTTGCGGTGAATTAATTATCGTTATGTCAACTAAAATATGTGCTAACTGTTAACAAAAGGTAATGTGGGCTATTGTTGTCGGTACTTTCAGTTTTATCGTAAAATTGACGTTTGTTGTTTTTAAATTTTTATTATCATGTCAAATTGATCCATGTTGTTGAATTTTTTTGTATTGTTTACTGATTGATAACGACTTCTTGATGGTCAACTGGTCTATCCATACGATTTAAACGAAATAAGTGAGAAATAGTCGTATTTTTAAGGGTTATCTGGGTTTTATTATCGAAAATTTTAGGTTTGTTATTACATGTTTTTGATGTTTATGACATCTCTCTCGGACAATTTATCTAATTTTCTTTGCCATATTAGCTAATGGTAACGAGTAGAAATAGTCCGAAACCATGCCAGAAGCAAGAAACTATGTTTAATACATATGGTTCATGTCATTTTCAATAACAATACAAGAAAATGAACATTATATTATTGCTCTTTGTATTGTTTGTCTTGCAGACCGTTCCTTATTCTGTAGTTATACTGCAACTGACAATGACTGGTACATAACCGTAACCTCAAAGAATTTGTGTCATTAATTTATTTTCATAATTTTTATAATTGGGCATACTTATGCAAACAAGTACCAAGCCACACCTCGAGTGAAATTGAGTTATGTATTTAGGTAGAACACCAGGCGTGTCCTTTACATACTCACAAAAGATCCTGGCAATATACACAAACAAAAAGATACATAATGTTTTCTATTTAATGCTATATAATATAATACTTTCCCTATATCATTCTCAATGCTACATATAACTCACGTTTTTGTCTTAAATAACTTACCTATTTATTTCTTCACACTGTTTTTGCAAAAATATAATTATCTCGAAAGTGACATTTTGTGGGTTGGTTCTAGTTTGCATAACTATGTCCAATTATGTCAATTAATTTATTTCAGCCATCAAAAATGTCTCTGGAACGTGACTCTGTGGGCATTGCACCGTCTGTAGGTGCGCTGAGCATGCCAAGTGTCCCCGTGTCGGGTACCGACCCTCGGTCACAGCTATTGCAAGAGATGAGAGAACAGAATTTTGATTTAATCCGATTCGCATCCTACCGGACAGCGTGTAAGCTGAGATATGTGCAGAAGAAGTGCAATTGTAAGTTACAGTACTTGAACAACAAACCATTTACAAAGTTTTTAAGTTGTCTTGCAATTGGTCCATGCGATTATGAACTCTAATGTCAGCAGATTTAAAAGCATAAGACGAAAAAATAAACTAACAAAGATAATAGTTCTGTATAGACAATTTTGGAAGATGTGTAGAAAATGAAAAGGTTGAATAAGATAATGTGTTAATCAAACTTTCCTTTTGGGAAAATCCCTCTAGATGAAATTCTGTAACCACTGCAGCCTGATTTAGTAATTTTCATGTTTTAAGCCGGTTTAAAAAGTTGTAAGTGCCTAGCTATGTATATTCAATGTGCTTGTTACAGATGTTTGTATTGGGTTTAAACAGCTCTTTTGCCGTCAGCGTGACCTGTAAAAACTTAAAAAATGAAAGACTAAAATCTATTTATTCTCTTTCAGTGCATGTAATCGACATATGGAATGTAATAGAAGCATTCAGAGAGAATGCTCTCAACACACTTGAACCCACCGCATGTGTAAACGTTACTCGGCTAGAGACACTTGTGTCTTCACTGTACCACAATTTGAACAAACGACTACCACCTGTTCATCAAGTGTCTGTTGAAGCTTGTTCGGCGCTCTTGTTGAATTGGTTGCTGTCCGCTTACAGTACTGGGTAAGTTTGTGTGAGTCAATGGTCACAGTGATGAGGGGATGCATAGGCCCTGAATGAACCCACCCTAATAATAATAAGTGTATATATTTTGTTTTTAACATGTTCTATAAAGAAAGAATGACCACTCGTACCAACAAATTGGCTACCATATTGTGTGTACCACCATAGATGAGAATATAGAAACGTGAACAACATTTGGAATTCAACTTGCTGGGCTAAACAGTAGTACACGTAAAGCCGGGTTTGTTAACCTATGGTCCATGGACCCCTCATGCAATGAACGCCGGACGAGCCAACCTAACATATTGAATTTATATAAAAAAATTGGTATACAATATGTTTTGAGTAATAGGTGCAGTGCATTATTAAAAATTTTATAAAAATAGTACTTGTTAATCCAAACCTGTATATATGTATATAACCTAAACCTGTATGTTGCACATACGTACATACATGTTACGCCTGTCTTCCACCAAAAACCACCGAAAAACAGACCTCCAGTTATGAGGTTTCTGACGTAACTTCTGCTATTGCATATTTTAAGATATTAAAAAAGGAATGGGATCGAATTAGGCAATGAAAAACAAATGAGGGCTACAGGTATACTTTAAATAATTTTTTTTTAATAATATGAAGTGACGGGATGAATATGTTGTGCTAGTGACCGTTGCAATGCCACTTGGAGCTTTACGCCTGTCACCCTGAGACATAAGTTGACAAGTCCTATGTGCCTGTAATTTCACCAGCAACCTTGCCCTTCAAAACTGGAATATTGCGAAATTCAAAGAAGCAATTCCTATTTCTGACTACATGAGCATTGATACCAATACAACAGCATGATTACCGAGTTATTGGTTATTCATTAGAATGATTCAATGTGTTTTTTCACAAATGGACAGTAAAAAAAACAAAATTACATCTTTTTTCCCCTGAAAATTATTCTCAGAGTATTATCTGCTGCACCCTGGTACGCTCGCAAGTCCGAAATCCACAATTATCTGGAAATCATATCCAAAAAAAGCCAATGTTTCTTGAAGAAGCTAAACATAGTTTGCGGTCTTGGCCGCCCCAGGCCATGTGGTCAGTACTAGCCGCCCCTTTCTCAGCATTCATATACCTACTGGTAGACATATCTATATTTTATAAATAAAATGCACGAAAGTGGTCTAGGAAGATTACTGTTATACGATGCGGTGCAGTGCGGCCCGCCATAATGTACGTGAGCCTTTAAAATATTTAGGTACTTTGAGTCAGGCCTTATGGCAAATCCGCCACTGGCTAAACGCTATTTAATTTACTACAGGCAACGAGAGTGCTCATCCTAACCCATTGCCCCATATACAAAATATATGAAAATAAAAACATTCTTGTTACAGGGATAATGTGGGCAAGATCCGAGTGTTTTCGATAAAAGTGGCGTTGGCGACTATGTGTGCTGGAAAACTCATGGATAAACTTCGGTGTACGTATTTTTTTATATTAAATGGATGTTTAAACTAAGGCGAATCATAATCAGTGTCTGGTGAACTAAGGTTGTGTCTTGACCAGTATTTCTAGCTATTCATGAGTAAACAGAAAAATGGTTTCTATAAGCTGCTAATTCATTCTAAAAGATGACGTCTTTTGTTATCTACAGGCGTGAGCAACAATAAGCACTCTCATGCTAAGTTTTGTTTATTTCTGCTAATTTTTACTGCATAACAATGGATACATCGCGCCGTCACCACTAAAGTAACTCAATCTGAAAAATAACTTCGAACCAGTGGCGTAGCCAGATTACTGCCGCCCGTGGCCAACCTTAGAGCCTAAGCACACAGCGTATTTTATACGCGGTGACGACGCCGCTGTAGTCGCGCTTTTTGATAAGTGATAGTTTTATTAGTTTTGTTTGTTAATATCAATTAGTTTTTGGAATGAAGCAACTACATGAAATTCTAAGTGTTAACGCCATTGGAGTATATAAGCTTCTTGCTTGCAACACGATGTTTGCGCGCATTTGAATCGATTCACTACAGCGAGTCTGCGAGAAATATAAAATACGCCGTGTGTATAGGCTCTTATTGCTGCCCCATCTATTTTCACGATTACAAAAGTAGTTTGTTCGAGCAGGCCGTTGCCATCTATCCATAAAGATTTCCCCCCCGTCAAAAAAAAAAAAAAAAAAAGGCCGTCGCCATCTTTGTGTTGTTCAGAATATCGTTTTCTCAAATAGTGGAATTTATTTTCAAATTTTTATTCAAAAGAAATTTACTAGTTAGAGCACGGTTGCGCCTTAGCACCGCTTTCTTTGCTGTACCGCTCGGGGCTATGGCTCCCTCTGCACCCTCCATGCTACGAACAATAAATAATAACTTAATATTGAAAAAATTAAGAAAAACTTTTCCAAATTTATCTATATCCATATCGTCCTAAAAGCAGCAAATTGTGCCGTATCTTCTTATTATGCTTACGCATGGTTAACGCTGTAGAATTGTTCTAAGGGGGGCAAAGTATTAATGCGCATAAGATGTTTATCGTACAAAAAAGTCTCCGTATTATTTTAAACATCCACCAAAGAGAAAGTTGTTGACCACACTGTATTAAATATAATATGTTAACCCTCCAAACCCTCTATGTCATGGAAGTAACATTGTTTATCTGTAAGCAACCAACATATTTTGCATTTAATAAAAATCACCGAAAGAAAAGAAATATACAGAAACAGTACATTGTGCATATCGATATCTCTAATGAACACTGTGCTCTGAATTTATTTTTTTGGTAATTTTCTGTTTTGTAAACAGTCGTGTTTATTTCCTAATATTATGCTCCTCGCATTTAGAAAAAAAATTTGAAAAAAAAAACATGAACATTTTAAAAAATAAATTAAAACAATAACTTAGTTTTTCTCCATACGCTTGTTGCAGATCTTTGTATTATTAAGTTTAAACGGTTGTTTTTGTGTAATTTATGTAGAACTACGAAGTAGAGAGCTTTCACTATAGAAAAAAATTAGGACGGATAGTGTAAAGTATTTATTCATGTATGGTACCAATACAAGTCCTTTCTTCCACAGATATTTTCTCTCAGCTGTCAGACGGCAATGGCCACCTGCTGATGAAGCGCCTCTCCGATTACCTTCGTGAAGTCCTAGCGCTACCTGCTGCGGTCTACGAGTCACCTAGCTTCAACTACAACGATTCACTTGCTCTTACTATGTTCAATCAGGTGAGATGTCACTACTAAATTGGCGTTTGTAAATTAAATCTGTGTGTTCACTAAATTGTTGCCTAAATTTAACAGTTCTGAATTAAACAAAAATTCCCAAAGAATCACTAACTACTTTAGAGATAGAATCTTAAAGAAACGTCTTCCGTACTCATTAAACACCTTATAAGATGTTATGAGCAACGAAACTAAATAAATGTAAATTAAATAAAAAGATCCACACGCAAAATGGGCGCCTTGTCGTCGAGTTGCGGACACCAGCCCGTTACACCAAGTACCAAGTACCAAGTAAATAAAAAGATGTTGAAAGATTATTATTATTCAAATTTTTGTTAAATTATTTTATTTAAGAATATTTAACCGAACGAAGTGTCAGGTTGTAACTTGTTGTTTAATTGAGACTCGTTTGTAGGCTCATCGTAAGCTAAGAAAATTGTGCCGCTTTTTAAATTTTTTTAAATTTAAAATGACAAAATAAAAAAAGTTGTAAAGAAGAAAATTACCCGTAAACTTACACCACTAAGTAACTTTGTAAATTATTTATCTAACCACTTTGTATCTGATTTTAACTGTTGAAATAATTATATTTATCTGTTTTAGAATACCAAGATAACAGTGAACGACTTCCTGGACACCCTGATGTCGGATCCAGGGCCCCCGTGTCTCGTGTGGCTGCCTCTTCTACATCGGCTTGCGAGCGTTGAGAATGGTAATGTATCACTACCATTTTTTCTATGTGTAGTATTGAAAATGCATTATTCATTTTATAAATTTTAAATATTTCGTTCGTTTCAATCCATTTTCAACAAAATGTAAATAAACATGTCACTAACCCGACCATAGACGGCTTGGTAATACAAATCTATTATTTAATGGAATAAATCGATTTGTTGATTCGATCGAATTGAGTCATACTAGCGGTTTTCCCTGACATGACATATATAAGGATATTAAAAATTTCCGAAATCTTAATTTTAAGTCCTCCTTCAAATCATTCCACTTAGATATTCGTGCGATTGTGATTGAAATATTCGATTTACTTAATCGAGTACTAAAACTTAAATTGAATGAACTGAATGTTTTTTTCGTACAGCACTATGCAACCATAGACAAGTCATAGATGTATAGATGAAAAATAACCTCGCTTTCGGACTACCATTTTTCAATTACGATGCTATTCAAAAAAATATTGTTGGAAAAACTGATGAGTTATCAAGTCGAAATCTTCGAAATATACATGAAAGTGTTAGTTATTCGATTTATTGAGTGATTGCTTTAGAATTTTAACTGAACAGTTTTGTTTACTTTTTGTTGAAAATGGATTGGAACAGACTTTAAACTTTCTATTAAACGGGCCTGTCAATTGGCTTTCCGAGTTAGTGTTTACCGTTTAAACCACTGTACGTACTGATTATGAACACAGTACTACTGTTTAATCCACTGTGTCCACCACCAATGTCTAATGATTTATTTGTCAAATTTTTGACAGTGCTATAATTCAAACCACTGTAGATACAGTGGTTTGATAGATTTTTTTTTTGGGTATTTGGCTTCTGTTCCACTGAGGACAATTCTGCCAGTATCCGGGTTGAAAGATACAGAAGAGAGATAAGAGAGATTTATCAAGATTCACTCAAACGACGATGATCGGTTGCACCATCCTATGGACAAAGACAAAGCACGGGGTTATTTGACTAGCTACTTAAACGTTTGATAGATAGATATCTACCGATTATTTGTCAAACGTTGGACAGTGCTACCTATTAAACCACCACCTATTGATTATTTGTCAAACTACTGATGGTGTTTCTGCTTAAACCACTATACCTTTTGATTATTTGTCAAATTATTAACGGTGTTGCTGTTTAAACCACTGCACACTGTATCTACTGATTATTTGTCAAACAATTGACAGGGCTAATGTTTGAATCACTATATTTACTGATTGCCTGTCAAACTATTGACGGTGTTGCTGTTGAAAACACAGTATCTGACAATTATTTGTCAAAGTTTTAACAGTGCTGCCGTTTAAACGAACAATTGATTAATGGATTTGATATTGCAACCTGGCTGTTTTTATTTGCCTTACGCAGTTTAGCCAGCTGGTTATATATTCATTATCTGTTGTATATGACTAACGTATGACCTTCTGATCCACAGTGGTCCACCCTCTAGCGTGCAGCGCGTGCCGCCGCAGCTCCTTGACAGGCTTCCGCTACCGCTGCTCACGATGTACCAACTACACGTTGTGCCAGGACTGCTTCTGGCGCGGGCGTGTCTCGGGTACTCACACTAACGAACATGAGGTCAAGGAATATGCTGCTTATGTGAGTACTGACCGAACCTTTGGAACAATATAACTCAATGTGCTTATTTGTCGATCTTTGTTTCTGGTTTTTCACGACTTTTTAGCTGTAGCGCCATCAATGAGAAATTTATGATAGTATTTCGTCACCCAGTTAGGCACCTTTCAAGGTACCAGGCTTGGCTAGAGATGTCGCTATTCGTTGTAATTAAGTTAAATTAAAATTGAATGATATTCAATTATTTTTTGTGAATTTATTTTTACTCTATTTAGTTCTACTCCAGTAGTTTGTTATAATTATTGAATACAAAGATTGAACACTTAAAAACAGTTCCTTCGATCCGGCCGTCTTCCAATCGACGTGGGAAGTCGTTTCTATGTGCATTCTATGTGAATTTGTCGATCTTCGTATCAGGTTTTTAACGACTTTTTTAGCCGTAGCTTTGTAGCCGTAATATATCTCAATTTTACTATATATTTTTTCCAAAGTGACTTTCACTGTTATGCGAAATCAAAAGGCATTTGTGGTAGTATAGATTCTTGAGAAGTATATATAGATGGTTTCAATAGATATTACGCTGGTTTCTACGCGTAATTTTTGTAAAACCATGTATGTCGTGTTTCAGAAATCACCTTCGAAACAGATCGGTGCTACTCTCCGCAAATCATTTCGTTGCGTGCCTGAGCGTGCGCGCCCGCAGTTACCGCGGTATCCCGACCAGCCAGAGAGGACGCTCAACCTAAGCCATATCGTGTACGTATTCCTTCCATAATAATGCATTGTTGCTGTTACAAAGAAAGGCAAAGTGAGTTTTCATGGCGAGAGTGAATAGGCATTGTTTAGGGTCAAGTCACACTGAAAGAGCAGCGGCCCGTTGACCATTTTTTATGCAAATGATTACTTAGCATTTGGCACCTGTTTTTTTAGTACTTTTTGTATCGATTCATTTTTAAGCAAAATGATTCAATACTAATTAATCAAAAAATACAAAAATTTCAAATTCAAAGACATTTGAATGCAGTTAACAGTTTCTTTTGTGTTCAGGCCGCCATCACCGGTTCCAGCACATAACGGGTTCCCAGAGTACGCAGGCGGCTACGTTAATACGGGCTCACTTGACTCAAGATCTTCGCGCTCTACGCATCGCAGTTAGTACTTACGCCATGTTCTCGACTTGTAACACAATTCAATACAAACGTTCTTCATTTTAGACAAGAAGAAAAAACAAGACAAAAAAAATAACTGTCAACGACAAAATTATCGACGATTTTTTTAGTTTATCAACAGTTGTTACATCAAATTACATGTTAAATTTGCATAGATAAGAGTATTTTGACACATGAAACACTACTTGCATTGAGCACGTTAGTCTTAATTTTTAAGTGCTATGAAATCGAATACATGGGAAATATATGAGAAACAAAAAATAAAAATAAAAAATGTTTAAAAAGAATTAAAGCAATATATTGGCATCTCAAATCTGTGGACATTTTGGCATACAAATATATGAGAAACAAAAAATAATTAAAAAAATATTTTAAAACGATTAAAGCAATATATTGGCATCTCAAATCTGTGGATATCTACATTTTGTCAGCTAAACAACTAACTGTAGGGTCTACACCTTAAGTTACTACTAACTATATTGAGAAATAACAACAAAACTTTTGCGTAAAGGTATAGTGGAACACCTGTCTCGTGGAGTAGACGACGAGCATCGTCTCATAGCGAGATACGCGGCGCGATTGGCACAGGAGAATCGTACAATGGTGAGAAGTGTTTTATAATACCTATTTTTGCCGCCAAGCAGTAATGTCGGCATTACTGCGTTCTGATTTTGAAGGTTAAGGGTGCTGGATAAATTACAGGCACATAGACCTTGTCCAATGTCTACTTTGTACTCCTCAGGTATTTGCAATTAAAAATCTAAAATACAGTACCAGGCTGTAAATATTGCACCTCGGGTAAATCCGGCAGCCGCGAACATATCCGAATGCTGTTGCCGCGTCTACAACTTATTGCATTAATAACTGATGTATTTACATCGAGTACACATACTCGTATAACCAGAAATAGAGACGAAATGTCATTTAATTTGTTTGAAAACTATTCTGCCAAATCATTACGGTGACAACTACGCTCCGATTGACCAGCCCGATTTCGAAACAATTGACGGCTGTCGTCAATTGTAACATTTCAAATCAACCAGTTTAACTTGCTATAATGGACAAAAATCGAAAAATTACATATTGAATATTTAATTACCGATGAAATGTGATTCCGTTTGTTTTATTAGATGTTTTGCTGTTTTTCCCACTCCACCGAATGGAACAGCCTCCCATTGTTCAACCTATTATCTTTATTGCAATAAATACAGAATATTTTTGGAATATATGGAGACATACACACAGGTCAGTTGTTGGCGCTGTAATTTGTCAGCTTTCTAATTTGTGATTTCAGTGCAAACGAGAGTTGACATTTAAAAGTGACATAGGGTCCATTTGCCTTACTCGATGTGTATTTATGACAATTTAATATGAAACTTTGTCTAACGTCAAATTCATCGACAACTTTAATAAAGTTTCACAATTCGTTGTCATAAATACGTCAGTGAATAATACGATAACGTATAGACGCGTTCGGATATATTCGTAGATTCCGAGTTTTCCCGATGTGCAATATGTACGACCTGATACTGTATTTAAAAACAACAGCGTATACAGTACAGGTCCTTATGAGAGAGTACGTTTAAGGTATACTACCACCACACGTATTTCTGCCGCCATACAGTAATGTTAGCATTAATTACTGAGTTTTGGTTTCGAAGAGTAAAAAGGTGCTGATGAAATTACAGGCACATGGGACTTGTCAACTTATGTCTCAAGGTGACGGACGCAGTGGCAGTGCCCCTAAGATCTTTGCGATTAAAGCTCCTCTGAGTGGCACTACAACTGCTATAGGTGTGTCTAGTGGAAAACATTCCATTTTTGATCAATCATCATTTTGCTTTAATTTTTCCACATTTGACCTTGACACCTGTTAAAAGTTAAAGTTAAGTGTTAAAAGTTACTGAACGAAAACGATGTACCCATTAAAAAGGTTTTTTTTTCGCTGTTATGAAATTTTTTTAAATATTGTTTTTCGCTAAGTAAGTTTTATATGGCTATACAAGTTTATTTTATAATCCACTCTAAATAAGACTTCAAAAGATATTTTTAAACGTAGGGCATAAATGGGCCTTCAAAAGTAAATTTTTCCAATTTTTTACGATTTTTTCCGGACAAATTACCCTCATTTGAAATTTTTCGGAAAATTACCCAACACTAGGTGTGTCGCTTACCAGATGGCGCACGACTTGTTCACGTCTCTTGATATCATAAAAAAGGGGCGGAAGAAGTACAGTTAGCGTGAAAATAATCTTATTGTTTAAAGATTTCTAAATATTTATTACTAATCATTTTTTTTAAACTCATGTTTCAACCTATTTATAAGTTTCTCTGATGAACACGGGTTTCGTCTAAAAAGAGGGTTTGAGACATAGTTCTTCATAAGTTTTCCAAGTGTTGTGAACCTATTTCGACGAGATTACGTCACAATATTTTATTTTTCGCCGTTAGTGATGCGTCGCAGTACAAAATCTATTTATTCTTTATTAGTGTACAATTTATTTTGTTCTATTATCAGAGACAAATAAAAGACAAAGCGTTTCGTTAAGGATGTAGTTAAGATAAGAGAAAGTTAATGTTATTGGTTTTGTAAATCGTTTTACAGCCTCGTGCCGGGAGGTCGGCATCACTCACACCCGAATTGGTAACTATTGCTTTAAATCATTAATTGTTGTGTGATCCGATAGCCATAAAAAGTACAATTATACGGTTGAAAAACACTCACTCAAATTAATTAAGAAGCAATGATACCCATAATATTAACCTTAGTCCAAACTGATGGTACTACGATTTCGTAGTCGTTTTTGCAATAAGATTACGGAGCATATATTAAGATTATCATTTCTAAGTTGAAAATCTACATTAAAAGCATTTTAATTGAAAATTCATATTACAAAATTGAAGACTGCGTGTTAGATAAAGATGTATGGAAAGACGACATGGGTCTAGATTCCACAGAAATTCAAAGTGTATTACATAGCACTTAAGTTTATTTGAAAAGAGCAAACCCTGGAGTTTTAGTTGCTCGTTCTTCTCAGGGAAGTCAGCATAGTGAACGAGCTTAAAAAATGACGTTTTCAAGTGTAAATTTATTTTACCTATGGAATAAATGATTATGTGACTTTAACTCACCGGTATATTACAAGTCCAGAGCACTACACATGAGCACAGTTTTGGGACCTTTCGATCGTTTTTTCTCATTGTGTGGATTTTTCATCGTTGCGTACGCGTATTAGCGATGTGCGACTTTGAATTTTACTAATACTAATCATTCGAATGGGCAAATCATCCGCCTAAGTCGAATCCAAGCACAATCATTCGACTCGAGTCGTATGATTACCGATACTGAATGCCCCTGTCATTTTATCGGGAATGAATCGAATGATTATTATGTGGGAACTACTTGGAACTCGTTCATTGAACATGTCCATATCAAATATCCATGTCCCCGTCACATTTACAGTATTTACCATAGGTCAGAGAGGGCTAGGTAGAAATGCTCTATATAATCCATGGTTTAGTAATGAATGATCTTTCGAATACGAAAATTAGTAGGTTACTAATTTGTCATTCGAATGACAGGACTAGTAATTACTAACGAGTCCAATATCGAAATCATTCGCAGTCGCGCATCGATAACGCGCATCTTTTTTAGAGAAATTGTCGACAGTGGCGCCACCTCGGCTCGTGAGTTTTCAAATCAAACCGTAGATTAATACGAAATCCAACAACTGTATTGCAATGGCAAAGATAACGAGGTCCTGGGTTCGATTCCCGGTAAATCTAATTTAAGAAAAAACTTTTTGGTTGGTGTGGTTGTTTGACACATTATTGTTAATATAGTGAAGAAACTTTTTTATATTCTTTCGATAATCGTATCTTCGAGATGAGAAACTCCGTCCCGGCTTTTAGTAATATTTAATAATAACCAATCACGCACAGGGTCGATCGTCGTCTGAAGGCTCGGACGTGGACGCGGCGCGGCAGCAGCGCGAGCTCATCTCTCAGCTTGAAGCCAAAAACAGGGAGATCATGCGCGAAATCGCCAGGCTTCGGTAAGATACTGCATGAAAGTCAGCATTAATTCTAATCACTTGGTATAAAATCAGCCTCGTAGCGCTTTAAGCAAGACGACAACAAGCTGAGTGGGTCACGGTTTCCTTAGCAGAACAGCACACACATTTGTACTTTTTAACCGACTTCAAAAAAGAGGAGGAGGTTCTCAATTCGACTGTACGTTTTTTTTTGTATGTATGTTATGTTATATTATTAATTTTTATACGTATGTTTACTTAAAAAAAACGAGTTTTATCGAATAACAAAACTTCATGAGACAGTTCGATAAAGCCTGCAATTTGAACCCAACCACATCGATAAGTGCTGGGGAAATTGCAGGCACATGGGACTTATCAACTTATGTCTCAGTTATGGACAGGCGTGTAGCTTGCCATCAGGCGCACGACTTGTTCGTCCCGTCGCTTGATCAATAAAGTTGGCTGTTAACACTCTTTCTTCTCCGAGGTATCTATGTGAATATCATGGTTGTGAAAACATCATGTCAAACATGATTTTATGTCATGTATGTAATATACATATTATATAAAATCTTTTTAAAATGGTTTCTTTAAGCCATTATCAATTCGCTTAACAGCGGCACACGGAGCCCATCAAGACATTTGTTTATTATTTCCTTTAGACGTCAACAAGAAGCGGAATCATCAGACGGCGTCCGCCCCGGCGGGGGGGCTCCCCCTCTCGTGTCCGAATTACGAGCGCTGCGCGCGCGCAAGGATGAGCTAGAGGGACACCTTTCCAGCTTGCAGGAGTCACGGAAGCACCTCATGCAGCAGTTGGAAGGACTCATGAGGATGTTGAAGGTCGGTACAGGTGATCTCCTATAGCTTAACCTTAGCGAAAACGTTCGGTATTTAATGGTTTAGTATCTACCTTCTTAATTTCGGATTAGATTCAAGTTGACTGAACTACAGTTGTAAGGAAATTTTATTTCTGTACGCTCTTCGAACATTATAGGTAGGGAGTGTGACTGTGTTCATAGTAGAGTTTAGAATAACAGAAAACCGTTTCAGACGCAACAATCATCCCCTCGGTCCACCCCCAACTCGTCTCCTCGGTCGACAAAGAGTCCCCCTCTTCCGGGTGCGCAGCCGCAGCCCAGTGCGCCCGCGCCCGCTCCGGAGAGGTAACATCATCAATCAGTTATCAACTCTATTGAATAGCTCATAGTCATTTAAACAAGAAGCAATCGGACACATAATCAGATGTAATCTAAAAAGTACTTGAAAACAATGTTAGTGTAATAAAAACGATCATTTAACCCATTGACCTACCAACAAATGGACGTCGGGTCAATACAAAAGCCACGAAAAAAATGGCCGAAGTTAACCTATACAAACGTAGTGACACGAAATATAAAAAAACTAAAACATTTAATTTAAATTGTAACGTCATTGCAATACTGCCTAATTTTGCTTGCAACAATTTAAAGGGTACAAAAACACCATATTCAGCTTCTACTGGAAGCTTAAAAAAATGCACCATATTATTTAGCTTCGACTGAAAATTACTTGAACACAAGAGTAATAGAGCAGCCTTTATTGTAAATATCAATTAATTTTTAATAATTTTGTACAAATTCACTTCAAGAAATAGTAAAAGGTTGGGCAGATACATACATGCAAATATTACAAATGTGAAAATAAGCGGGTACTATAAGAAATGTACCGATATTCCAACTAAATATAAACTCAAATATCCGTAATTCCGACCGATTTATAATAAAACCGTTACGCTTTCAAGTAATTTTGATGCGTCTCACAAAACCAAAATTTGCTTTTGTTTAGTAACATTCCTAAAAAAATACATTTGACATTATGAAAATTCGAGCTATCGTTATTTCGGGCAAATGTATTTTCTGACTTCTGATAGGTAATCTCAAGCCGTAACACGACTACAACAATATTTTGTTAGTTATTGCTAACGTTTAATAAAAAGTTATTTTAAAAATAAGATTAAAATCAACACGACTCTATAGTTTCTTTGTTCCAAATATTTCAATTGCTTATGGTTCGAACAATTGAAAATGACCAAGAAGTTTATATAAGCTTCTTGAAATTGACGTAATGGGTCTCTTTCTAGCTTTTGCGCATGCAATGTGTAGAAAAAGGACAGTTAGCTATTTGATTATTTTGTTTGCTTTTGTAATTTATATTTACGATTAATTTATATATAAATTACGTACTATACAACTGTACAAACTAACACTTTGAACTGATAAGTATGATAACACATTAAATTTTTTTAGTGAAAATATGATACAAAATCCGGTTTTTACACTTTACTGCAGTAATTTTTACAAGTTATTATTATATAGTACTGCATGATTGACAACCGCGCTGTCAGTCGAACAAACGAAGACTGTTGCGCGATTGATGCTCTGTATGCAATTTTAACGCCCTATAGGACCGGACACTTTTTAGCGCGAACCCGACGTCCATTTGTTAGTAGGTCAATGATTTTAACCAAAACTTTTGGTAAATAATGATTTGTATTTTTAAATTTGACGACCTCGGAGGCCTAACGGTTACACTGGGCAGAGGTTCCGGCTTCGATTCCCGACCAATTTGGGAAATATTATTTTTATCGTAACACATTTTTTGTTATTAGAGACGAATGCTAACCTTACACCTCTGCAATATGGTCGCTTCTTTTTTGGAGAACTAATGATTGATCTCGATTTTCTGGTTTCTCGCTATTCGACGTACGTCAATCGTTCGTCGTCGTTCAGCTATTGACCGATAGAGGGCAGCACATTGATTGAAATTTCAATAAAATATCAAAACGTCGTTACTTGCAATAATATGTAAAAAAGTTTAAGTTATATTACTGTCAGAATTTGTTATTCCTTTTTAAATTCGAAACTACGACCAATCATTATTCTGACAACCTTCGTAGTCGGGTGGGTGCGTATTGGTTTTCATTGTATCGCCATCTCTAAAGTCCCGCTAGCGTAAAAGTTTCTTTTTGGTAAATTTATTTATTATGTTTTGCAAAAAGTTATTGAACAGAAGTTGTTGTTTATGATGTTAGCAATATAGTCACTTCTAAAGCGGCACTTCACATGGCTACTACTGTACCGGCACGTTATCATGGCCGTTATAACAGATTACAATAGTGAGGTCAAATCTCAATTCATTATCGAAAAAAATATAAGCATATGCGAGTCGCATCTATAAGTTTTTAAATTTATAACTAGCAACGGGTTGCTGATTCAAAAGTTTTAATAAAACGAAAAAAAAAATTTACTTAATATAATCGTCAAAACTGCTTTGTTTTGCATTGAGCCTTGACACGAGTTTGCCGGAGGTAGAAGTTGTGCTGGCCAGCGCTCCCATAAATGACGATCGTATAAGATTACATTTTTTTAAATTTCGATTTTCGGAAAACAATTGCCGAGTTGTGTCGTAAAATTATACATCCATAATTTTACTGCACGTCACTAATGACAACAATGCACATCAATTAGCTCCTTGAAGGAGCATTAGTTATGAATTAATACGAAAATTGATGAGCGGACAAACGTCAAAACGGCCATCATAGCGTGCCGGTACTTTAGTATTCGCTGTGTGTTTAATGTACTTGGAAAAATATTTGACGTACAAGACAAACATGCAGTCACTGACAAATATGACCGTCTACACATGAAGCCAAATAAGGAGTTAATGACCATAGTGTGGTTTACTTGCGTATTTGCCTCTTTGGCTCCTTTGATGTGCGCCGAGAAACCGTCCAGCGCGCGGTAATGCGAATTTAGTGTTTGCTGTATTTGCCGAATTTACAAACAAGGCAAATACTTTCTCAAACATGCTAATTACACGTGGTGATTATTTGCCAAATATATCAAATATTAACAGCCATGTGAAGTGCCATCATTACAAATAATCCTGTATATCCACTATGATTACTTTTAAATACTTTCTAAAAAATTAACGATGCCCTATTGTAGAACAATTTCAATGCAAATAATTTGTTTTATTTATTAAAAATCAATAATATACTCTACTTCTTCAGCAGGGAAAGAGAACCCCCGATGCGAGGTACAGCCCGCAGTGCGCCGCAAACCCCATCTCTCGGCGAACGAGAAAGAATCGACATGACACACAGTCTCGGTAAGTTGAAGAATATTTTGGTTTGCACATGCCTTTTGTTTTATGCATATTCGCACAAAATTCATCAAATATTACGCTACTCAAACGCTATACTGTCTCCTGATTGGTTAAATTGGCCTAAATGTCTTGCAACCGTGTCATAACCCTTTACAAAATAAAAAGTTTTTTTTATCTGTCTATAACCGGTAGTTAGCCACTTCTATTCAATCTCTTTGGTGTTTGTTCTGTAGCGTTTGTTTAGCTTTTGTTTTTGTTTGAGTTTGTTGTCGAGGATTGCTAATAAAATATACATCGAGTATGTAACCAGAAATAGAGACAAAATGGCATTTAATTTGTTTGAAAACTATTCTGCCAAATCATTACGGTGACTACTGCACTCCGATTGGCCAGTCCGTATTCGAAACAATTAACGGGTATCGTCAATTGTTTCACTTCAAATCGACCAGTTTAACTTGAGCTTTGCTATAATGGACGATAATTGAAAAATCACATATTTAATAACAGATGAAATGTGATTCATTTTGTTTCGTTATTAGATGTTTTGCTGTTTCTCCCACACCACCGAATGGAACAGCCCCCATTGTTAGAGATATTGTCTTTATTACAATAAATACAGAATATTTTTGGAATATACGAAGACGTACACACTGGTCGAGTTGTTGATGCGGTACTATTTCAGCTTTCTAATTTGTGATTTCAGCTCAAACGAGAGTTGATATTTGAAACAGATATAAGGTCCATTTGCCTGATGAGTTGCCAGGGCCCTGATTTCGTCTCTATTTCTGGTTATATACTCGATGACATTAAATATTGGTTATGTTTCATTATTTTATTTACTCATTGAAAATGTATTGTATCCAATCATTACATAATTAGGTCTTAAATTCTCGCACCTGTTACTTAGGCCACTCGGCGCACTCGACTGTAAGAATCCTCATTATGCAACGATTGCATAAAATACTTTTAGTACATTGGGCGCTTAGCGCTTTTTACATTCTAATTTACTGGGTCTTAGGAGACTAATCGTCATTATAAATAATATTTCCTAACTTAACCGATGACTATACAGGTGGAATGGAGAGCATGGGCAACGATGGACGAAATTTCCATCCGCACCAACGACCTACCACCAGTAAGTAATCATAAATACCATTTATTACTAAGTGTTTGGCCATACGTCACACAAACATACTTCATACCATGTGTTGTAATTTCTGAAACTGTTTACAGATTAATGGTTTTCTAGAATAGTCGCATATCTCAAAAGCTTCTAATTTGTCAAGAAGATTATTTGGAAAAATTTGTCAACCGCGCAAAATTATGACATATCCATATCATACACCATCCCAATTGTCATGTGATTATTTTTAACCAATTAATATATCAGTGTCCCATTCACAATAAAATTCCGTATTTTCTCAAAAAATCTCAGCAATGAATCAATCAACCGTGACCATGGGACCTGTAAAGGGCCCGAAAAGTCGGTTTGAATGAAAAAACAAATATACGCGATTTAAATCCGGATAAATAGTTTCATTTTCTATGTGTAACAATCACGAAAACCTAAGAACTCGATATTTAAAAAAGTAAGAATTTTTCCCATCTCTAGTAATAAATCCAAGAAAGGAGCTATATTGGTTGGATTTTTTTACTTTGATACCAATACCATACTTTTGAGCTACACTTTGAACATGCTTTTGTTGCACTGTCTCAACGCGGCGTGTTCCCTTCCTTCATCATTGGTGGGTTTTAGAAAACTTTAAAAGGCCACGATTAATTTGTTTTCAGTGGGTATAGACAACAGGGGCCTACGTAGCGATCTTCTCTATGCAGCGGATTCAGTAACGAACGCCATGTCCACCCTCGTTCGAGAACTTAACTCAGGTAAGCATTTTTCACTTATTACTTCAGTTTTTTTTTCGTCGGGCAAGAGGAAAACTACCGACCAATCACCATCGCACCAAGTCACGTAATAATAAAAATTAATCATGATTGGTCCTTTCATGTCTCGTAGGAAGGGCGTAACTGGTCGAGAATACTCACCCCTCTCACGTCCCACACACTTTGGCAGGGCCGACCTTGTGACTGACAGTTTTGAGTTAAATTTATAAAAATACGTTTTAAAAATGGTGGTGAGAATCATAATAAACGTTTAAAGTGTTATTTTTAGCATGTTATCCGTTTTTCGAGCACCTTTTTGGAATGCGCATGATTTGACGTGCACATTTGAAATAGACAGGTACATCGATGGACATGTTTGAATTCATGTTTTATTAAAAATACCTTTTCAGTACAAATATTACAGTTTTTATTTGTTGTCGAGAGAAGTGCACCCAGTCGCACTATCACTTGTTTTCTCGCGTTGTCGCCAAGCTGTCGAATCTCAATCGTTCTGACGCTGCTGCCTGACTCCTGGAACTCTCTTTGTAGCCTCCACAAGAAAAGATGCACGAAAAAGATCGACATTAACGAAAATGTCACGGCACAAAATGAGACGGCTCAATTTGGCATATCAGCTGATTTATTTATAATAAATCAGTTAGTATTTAAATTTTGACACTTAAATTGTATTGTAAATATGGGAAATTTCCATATTTCCTACTTTTAATTAAGTTTACATATACCCGAATCCCCAAAATCCAGTAACAAGATTCTATATCGTTACGATTCACGATTTTGGGGTAATGCACTTCTCCCGACTATTCTATACCTTATTTTGAAATCTATTTTGCACCAATATCTAAATGTAGTTGTTTCACTTATTAAATGTTTTGCAGAGGGGTCCGACACTGAGGACACCGTGAAGGGGCATGCTGACTCCAGAAAACAGAGAAGTAAGTTAAGGGTCCCTTATCACTTCGAATGTAATTCCATCTTGAGGTCATTTTACAACAGGTAACCAGACAATCCTGGTCTCAAACTTTATAGTTCCCTGTACTTTAAGCACAGATTACTTAATAGTTACTACGCTAACAGATACATCACTCTCATACAAAATCGAAAATATCTTCGCTATAATAGCCTACTACATCTGACTCATGAAATCAGGCGTTCAGTACGAGGAAAAAGGAACATGAGCACGCGCTCGGAGAGGTAAAAATAACGTGTGCAGTCGTGCGGAACCGAATGCTGGGGTTGTACAAGGATTGCAATGTAAATGAAAGACTTGTCGGAGTGCTTCTACTGTAGGCACTTATCGCATAACCTCGAGGCAGTGACGGAGCTCGTTATAAGTAACAATAACTACAAAGGTTCTACCATAATATAATAAGACAAGTAGTGTAACTTCATACAAACGTAGCAGCGCGGCTTGTATGTGTGCACCCGCCGCGCGCGTATACGGACGCAAACAGTCGCATATGCTCTCTCGTTGTACAAGGCCATTCATTGTGAAATTGAGCCTTTCGCTCGGTTTTAAAAAATGACATCAAATTATAGACGTGTTTATGGTTGTTTGAACAAGAGTCAGAATTGTTCAGCATTTCATTTCTATTTCATAATCATACTCCATAACCGATATAACAATCCGCGATACTGGTATAAAAATATCAACATGTAAGTATTGCATTTGACAACGGTTATTTCAATATAGCACGAGAATGCTGTGATGAATTAGTACATTATTGCAGAGGCCGGGAAGTAATGGATTGCTGGACGAGTATGAGTTACAAGACCGAGCGTCCGAGGCCTTGTATTAATACGAGTCGTGTAATGTTCCCGCCGAGTCACGTGTAGTGCTTTTCTCAAACAATGTTAGGAAGTAAAAAAATATTAAATAGAAAAAGATGTATAATAGAAAAAGTAAACAAATATTAATTAAAACTAAAAGTACTAATATATGACATGTTAGGACAATTGCTATCAGCTAAAGCTGTCATCTGCCACCGTCCAGTCAACCCGTGACCATGGAGCGTGCAACCGTTCCGAAATATCGGGAAAATAAAAAGAAGTCATACCGTGGTCAGAAGCCTGAAATGAGTGTTAATCATTCAAACAATACACTGTTAAAGGTACGATGAGCAGTCGGTCGGTTAGGTAAATTTCGAATTATTTACTTAATTTCGAGCATGCTATTTCTTATTATTTATTTACTATACGTAACATTTATAACCTCTCTCCTTTATCGTAATCGTAGTGGTAATACTATTTTTGCATGAGGGTATGCAAATTATCTCGAATATTTTTGGTCTCGGTACAAGTTTCCGCATAGTTAAAATCGCCCTTGAGTAAGTTGTACCTTATAAAGTCATTGCGTAGTTTTTGTTTAATGAAAGACAATTGTGTTTTTATAAAATATTTCGTAACAAATTTTAGAAAAAATATCGTTTGTTGCATCCGTACCAGAACTATAAGCGAACGCGTAAAATATTTGTAAACAAAATTACATCATGTAACCGCTAGAGGCGCAATTACCATACAAATTATTTATCTTATAAAGAACGATTATTCAGTTTATGGCAAAACTTTCTGTTTATTTTAAATTTCTTATCCAGAGTGTTAATTTGGATGTATTACTATAAGAATAGGTAAAAGCCAGTGTGTGAATATGAAGGAAATGTGATGTGAAACCAGCCTGTAAAATTTGTATATACAATCCATTTTTTGCATTTCAGTAACTTGGTGCTTTAAGACACGAGTTTAAGAAAGTAAGGCGACGATTTGCCAAATTGCTTACACAGTCCCTAGCGATAACTGTCATTACCATTAACAAATTTTGCCTCTTGATTTAATTTAGGCGGAGTGCACGTCATTTCACTTTTGTACTCTCGCTCTTATCATTAGAACTCATTTTTCGCGAAGAGAATATAAAAAATACAAAAAGTGAAAATAAGAAAAAAGAACTTCAAATAACTTTCGTTTATTTTATCGCTATTTTTTTTAAAGTGCGTGTTGCAGGTATGTATATTCGTGCACCATAATTTAAACACAATATACGTAATACTATAGACGATAATTTTAACTCTTTTCATTACGGACACTGATGCTAGTGACTTGGCTGTGCGACAGCTTTTCTTTAGCCTGTTTGCATAGCTCTTTATTAGTAGATTATTTAAAAGATTAGAGCAGTGGACAGAAATGGAATTTCTTACTTATTTTACCGGCCTAGGCCGGCAAAGAGTTGCAGTTTCCATAAATGTAAAAAACAATGACGACATTATTATTAAAAGAATTTTTAGCGTCTTCAAACGTCATAGTTACAAGTTTGAATAAAATGAATTCATTAGATTTTTCAAATTATACTAAAACCCTGTCTAAGTCTGGAAATAAAATCATATTTAAATTAAATTAACCGACGTTTCGGGCCCTTTACAGGTCCCATATCAACCGTGACCATGGGACCTATAAAAACAAATATACGCGATTTAAATCCAGAAAAATAGTTTCATTTCCTGTGTTCGAATGACTAATTAGTATGTAACCGCACTTATATCTACAACTGTCAGTTTCTTAGTTTCTTAACGTTGAGCGACATCTTACCGCCAAAAATAGATTCAATACATACGTGTAGATTGATCCACATTAAGTTAGTTCACGTAATATCAAATGTTTAATACATTTGATATTACGTGAACGTATTACTTACGTATTAATTCAACCGATTTGCAATAAGAGATTCGATAAGAGAGAACTGCTTTATACAAAAATAAAATAGATAATTCCTTCTCCAAACGTGACACGCTAGAAAGTGGTGAGAAAAAAGTCTCGATATCAGGGGTAGATGGCAAATTTCCCAAAAAAATTAAAATCATTGAATTTAAATAAAACTCCATTTATAATAAACATTTCGTAGTAAATACTTTTTGCCCTCGATTTCGGGCGTTAGTGGATTTGAACCCGATATAAACCTGGCGTTAATAAAGCACCGGAATAAAACTCAGGCGCATATCTGCGTCAGCCCTATTAAAAATAACGAAATTCTCTTGGTTGTTTAATATTTTTACAAAATAACGAACAACTTTACAACAACACTGCCAGTCCCGCACTCAGAGCCATTATTGTTACTACAATTTCTTGTTACAGATTTTGAAGAGGACGAAGATAGCGACGAGCCGATGCCGCGACCGCAGCCACCTCGACATTATATTCACGACAACAACGTACAGGTACCTTATTACAACACCCTGTACATGGTGTACCGCTATAGATAAATTGCTTCTTTAGTAAGGTAGGAGGAGAGGAATCACATGATTTGGACGATTTAGGGCTATATTTTTCTTAGCGATGAATGCTTGACCACAATATTACCATATACAAAGCGACGGTGTAATATTGTTTAGGTTGGATGTATGAAATATCAATCAGGTTTTGCCATCGAGTATATTATAACCAGAAATAGAGATGAAGTGTCATTTAATTTGTTTGAAAACTGTTCTGCCAAATCATTACTGTGACAACTGCGCTCCGATTGGCCAGACCGAATTCGAAACTATTAACGGGTGTCGTCAATGGTTCAACTTCAAATCGTCCAGTTTAACTAGAGCTTTGCTATAATGCACGAAAATTTAAAAATTACATACTTATTTAATATTTAATTACCGATGAAATGTGAACACGTTTGTTTTGCAATTAGATGTTTTGCTGTTTTTCCCATACCACCGAATGGAACAGCCCCCATTGGTAGAAAACCCACGTTCTTTATTACAATAAATACCATTGACTTACAATTATATGGACGTCGGGTCCGCGCTAAAAAGTGTCCGCACTTGTAAGGCGCTAAAATCGTATACAGAGCGCGACACTCCGCTTTAGTCTTCATTTGTTCTACTGACAGCGCGATACTGCGATGACATTACAATTTAAATTTCGAATAGGTTGACTTGGGACATTTTTTTCGTGGTTTTTGTATTAGACCCGTCGTCCATTTATTTGTAAGTCAATGATAAATACAGAATATTTTTGGAATATACGGAGACATACACACAGGCCAGTTGTTGGCGCTGTACTATTTCAGTTTTCTAATTTGTTATTTCAAAGCAAACGAGAGTTGATATTTAAAAGTGATATAAGGCCCATTTACCTGATGAGTTGCCATGGATAGATGGCCCTTATTTCGTCTCCATTTCTGGTTATATATTCGATGGGTCTTGATAATAGTTCTAGATCATAGTTGCCCAAACTGGTCCCTACCCCACCTACACATACCCCCAGTGGGCGCTGAAGAGTCCTAGGGCAGCCCTCGGAAGCAATTGGGAAGTCCAATTACGATATTGTACAGGGTTTGCTACCGCAATTGACAAAAATTTGGGAACCTGCGTTCTAGATTATAATTGTTCGGGTTGTTGAGGATATTAATATCACTATAGTTACAGTGCTATTTTAATATATATTTTTTTAAACTCCAAGCTTCGGAGTCGTGCGGGTTTTACGGAAACTGCCGAATATAATAAGAAAACTTCAAATTTCAAATTATTCAAAAAAGTAATTTCAAATAAAATATGTAGAATGAAGTGAGACTCTGCCCAGTATTAAGCTGAGTTCGCTAGCTTTTTCGGCTATTAATGTGTTTTTTATTTGATTTTCTTTCTTTTTTTATTAACGTTACTTTTGTGTTTAATTTTTTGTTATTTTTAAATTTTTTTGTTATTATTGCATGTTTATGAGTAGGTAGCCGAATAAATAGTAATAAATGCTTTTAACAATTATATATAGAATTATATATCAATTATAATAATAATGTACGAAATAATCAATTATAACACTTATGTAATTATTACATTTGATTATTTTGTATGCTGTTCTATTATTATTATTAATAACATTTATTATTATATTTATTCAGCTGTTCACAAAAATGCAATCAGAAAAAAATATATATATAACAAAAAGCTAAACTAATCTGAACAAAAAAAAGAAAACAATTTTCCCTTAGTTGTATCTAAAAAAAAAATGTACATTACATTGCAAATTATGTAAGACTCTGCAGCCGAATTAGAGTTTAACCTTTATTTTTTTCAACGTCAACTCCTGTAAAACTGGATTAGCTCCGATGCTTGGAATTTAAAAGATGGTACTGTACGCGTTTCTCCAGGTTATAAGACACCTGTGACCAATGTTTGTCACTTAATGTTCTATTAGAGTATTTAGTGTAGTTCTGCTTACTTGGTGCACTGTTTGGTTTATATTATGATTTTTATTTTTCTATTTTATTACAGAGCATGGCATCTAGTGTTAAAACACATTCCTAAATTGGTTTTAAAGATTGCTTCAGGTTTGTTAATTTTTTTATCATTTATTTAATTTTTTTTAAAGCTATTTACTTAAAAAACATTATTGTAATGTATTATAATTGTACTCGTATGTTATGCGCTCAAGATTTAGTAGAAGTATTATTTTGCTAGTAATTTCCACTGCGATTGATTCTTAGGATTATGCTACGTCTGTTGGCCTTCTTTAGCTATATGACAGATTCTAGATGACAAATACTACAAAATAGATACAACATGGCAGATACTAAATGACAAGTACTACTAGACAGATCCTACAAGAGAGATACTTGATGACAGATACTAGTTGACAAATACTACTAGATCCTACATGACAGATACTAGATGACAGATACTGGATGACAGATGCTAGATGACAAATACTACAAAATACATAGTGCATGACACATACTAGATGGCAAATACTAAGTATTCCTACAAACGATATGTATACTTAAATCTAAAGAATGACAAGTTACATTTGGGTGTTTGCAATGTTACACACGAATATTATTTGTCTATAGTCTATGTTTTTTGAAGAAGGAGTTAAATGACAGTTCATTGTGCAAAAGTCTTGCTCGCATGCAAGCAGCTAGTGATTGCAGTCGATAAATAAATATTCTATCGACTATCGACTGAATGTTGGTCACTTGCTTATTACGGCCGAATTTGTTTCATTTGAATCATCCTCAACCCATTATTCATCCTATTACAGAGCACAAGTTCATTTTAATTGTCAATTTTTGTAAATTCACACATACATATACAGTATTCGGAACTATGTTTATGAAAAACACAAAGAGACATTTTAAAATTTTTCATTTTAATTCAACTATATAATAAAAAATCCGGCTATTTTTGTTAAAATGTATACTAGTAGATCAACTGTCAAAATAAGAATAAAGAATGCGATAACGCAATTAGTAACCATTAGAACGTCGTAACATTCACAATTCAGTCATTTTTGGTAAAATTTTATCCTTCACAATCTAGCGATAAAACTATCGACAACAACAGTTGTTGTCGATAGTTTTATCGACAGTTGTTGTCGATAGTTTTATCGATAGATTGTGTTATGTAGCCACTACATAACTATTTAAGATTTTATGAAAGCTAGCAACCCTACCAATGCCATTTTACTCCGTCTTCAAAAAAGACAAGACTATAAAGTAGAAACGACACTGTTTTAGGGTCCAAAAGTAATTTGTAAGCCTTTCCACTTACTCACGAAAATACAAAACCTACCCCTAATAGACACACCTGCATTCACAGGACACCCCCCCACCCCTGCCGGCGCGCACAGGGCATTATTACGCGCGTCCGCCGCCATAGCTGCCCCCCCGCCCTGCGCCGCCTGCGCCCCCGCGCCGTTCCAGCGCTGACCTCACCCCCCTAATGTAATATAAGCACTTTTTCATACCCTTTGTATGTTTAGGTCTCTTTAGGGTGGTTGTAATTAAGCTAAACTGTACATTTGATTCATTTCTCTTTTAGTCACCATCTTGCCACTCGCGTATGAAAGGAAAATTTCTATCCATTTCATACACCGGTGACCTATTGGGAATAAAAATTTCTATTTATATCCTTTAACTGAATAAAAAATCGTTGTCACCTTTATGCAAATATCAATATATTATATATAAATGAAAACTACACGCAGTATTGTGCCGAGTATAGTTAAACCACACTACGTTTTTTTCCAATTGAATAATGTAGTATTCAAATGGGAAAATCTATTCCTAAATTATCAGCACCTCTGATAGCAATTTTCGTAGTCTCTAACGACCGCATTAAAAAATCGTATGAAAATGTTTATTATCGTAACAGCCAGGGGCGACATACATTTTGCTATAGAAAATTCTACGTGGTGTTAGCGACTGGCAATACTGAAAACTCAATTTTCGCTGGAATTGTGGTGAAATGAAGAAAGTATACCTTAAGCGTATCGTCATAAATTCATGGCGGACGCTTGAGATTTGGGCTTAGGTGTACAGTCTCCTTATCATGTGTACTTATTATATGGTTAACCTACTAGATTAACTAAAATAAGTTATTAAGTATTTATAACGAACTTGTTGTTGATATGGTGGCGTAATTACTTAATGATGTTACCACGTATTTTATTTTTACGTAATGGAGATTGTCGACAGAGACGCCTTCATGCGTATTATGTCGTGCCTGCGGGTTAAAAAAAAACTACTTACCATTGACAGACTGCTATATTAAAATGCGGATTAACACTCATTACACTGAATTGAGAATCGCAACCGCATGTCATTAAAATGAGGAAGAATCCGTAAGACACTAAAGTGAGGAAATATCCGCATGACACTGAAATGAGGAATAATCCGCATGACACTGAAATGAGGAGTAATCCGTATGCGAAACAAATTTGCACGATCCTTAATAGGTCTTAAATATTTCGGATATTGAAGGACAAAATGTTTTTAACATAATATACAGTGTTACTACAGTTTTATTTTTTCGTAGGCTGACGATTAATAGACCCTATTTACCGGAATTAAAGAAATATTAATGTAAGTAAGATGCCTGAGCTCGTATTTTACTGCTACTTACAACTATGTAAGTAACAATTTTCACAACCGTGGAGTAGAGGTAAACGCCAATATGTGTATAAATCATCTTAAAAAGAATTTTACAATTATAAAGTTATGTTGTTACAAAGATCGAACAAACACGTAGAAAAATTCCTTTGATCCGACTGGACTGAAACCAGCGACCTCACCGCACCGGGGCTATCGCTCTCCCAACTGAGCTGCGAATTTCTCGTTGGAAGAGCGATATTCCCAGGGTATCGAGGTCGTTAGTTACAGTCCAGCCGGAACGAATTAATTTTTCTTTGTCCCTCAGAACAATACATACAATAGAAGTGGTTACTTGATCAGAGTCCGCTATTTTTTTGTTTTTATTTGGAGTGCAAAATCACTTATCTTAAAATTCTTAAAAATATTACCCGTATTTCAAGTTTTATTTTAATAAATTTTAATTTTTTTGTTTATCGAATTGATTCAGACGTTAATCGTTCGACGTAATCCAGCTACTGGCCACAAGATGGCAGCATGTTGAATAAAAATTCTTTATAAAATCAAAACGTCGTAACTTGCAATAAATTTATTGAACTTTCAAGGCTATAGTGAGGGGTAAATTTTAAATTGTATTAACAATCCAGAATTTGTTACATCTTTTTAAATTATAAACTATGACCAATCATTATCAAGATTTCGTACTTGTTTTTGTACGTCTTAGCGACAGCGGTTCTGATTGTAATCGAGGCTTTAAGACGCTTCTATTGTTTTTTTTCTCCCGTGGTTTGTCCGACCTTTGTGTCTATATAACAACAAATTGGCGTCAAAATTGACTGAGCGAGGTATTTACGCTCTTATTACGATTCTCCTACTAATAAAACCTACGCCCACTTTTAAAAACCAAGAGAGTACGTATTCTATTTTCGAATATATGATAGGGTCTACATCTCTCTGTCCGCCTACAAGTATTCCGAATTGAGGCCTTAGATAAGGCAACTTAAATCAAATAAATTATATTAAGTGTACTCGATAGAATTTGATAAAATGATTGTGATCATCACAGGTGAAAAGAAAAGCAATTTGGAAAAGTTTTTGAGATTTGATACTTTTATTTTTTGATAATTGTGAATCTGTTAGGAACTTACTGTCTTGTGGATCGCGGATGCGTGCCTTCGAGCGGTAGCGATGGCAATCTTTATATCGTACTGACTTAAGCGTAACTCAAAAATAGCAAATGTGACCAGAAAAAACATTGAGATTATTTTTTCGAATTAATACCATACCCACCAGTCATCAAAAGCGACATTAGCTAATTTCAGACTGAAGTAATTTCAAAAATATACAAGTTGCCAGTTTTCCAATGTTTAACCGACTTCCAAAAAAAGGAATTTTTTTGGGTACTTTTTGTCATGTGCTCTGGCAACAGCTAATACCCCAGCTACCAATAAAAATAAACTGTCAAAGTTGAGAGTACTTACCGTTGCCGTAACAACATTTTTTATGCGTGTCTTTAGTCTTGGAAATACGGCTGTGCTGCACAAGAGCTAAGACAGTCCTTATATATTATCCTTTTCTCGAATCAATTCCGAGTAGCTTTTTTTTTAATATGAAGTACTACGTAAAATAAAAATTGCCACAGCTACCTATTCAACGATCGCACGGACACGGATCAGACTTAGTCTTAACTATATTATCACTACTATTAAAATAAATTGATTGTAATAAAAGTCATGCATAATAAATTTCTGTTGTACATAGGTACATTTTATATTAAAAAATGTCTTAGAATTACGTTCGGCTTATGTATCTAGTCCCCAAGCTTAAATGTTAATTGTAGTTAAACAAAAAATGTACAAAACGTTAATTGTTATGAATTTAACCCTTCAAAGAGCGCACGAAACAAATAGCCAAGTTCGCGCTCATATCTAACAATATTTAATACTATTCTTTTTTGATAATTATTTACGCTTTTGTCTTTATCTGTGGCTACTAATAGTACAGTCGATACCCTAAGATACCTGACACCCACCGATTAATTGTTTCTGAGTCGATCACAGTGAAGAAAAGTGTCAAACCAACTTAACCTTAATCTTTTAGTCGTACAATTCGTTTTCATGGCTTTCTCATTGCATCATTAGTGAATGAAATTTTAAGAAATTTATTAATCCAATTTGATCTTTAATTATTATTTTTTTAATTAACCTATTATAAAATAGAACAGAATAGAAATCGTTTATTACTACGCCACAACAAAAATATACACAGTAATAAAATGAAGATAAAAAAAGATGAAGCTAAATTAAAACAAAAAATTAAAATTAAAATAACAGGAAAAAAAGGAATAATAATAAAATCATACACAACAACAAAGCAAACATTAAATATTCAACACAATTAGATTGAATGTCATGTGCGCGGCTGTGGCGTATGTAACAGGATCCCACTCAGCTATTGTCACCACCGAGAAAAGGCTGTGACGCTGATTTTCAGTGGGCCCTAAAACCGAGTGAGTACCGGACGTGTGTGTCGCGAATATACGAGTAAACTTAAATAAATTACATAAATATTTCTGTAATGTAGTGTGTTGTGTTCAGTTATATGTATAGAATACTTAAATAATGATTTGATACATATATACAGTGATAAGTGTATGTAATGTGGTGTCCAACATTTACAACAAACAACATAGAACTTATTTAGTTTAAAAATTATGTCCCACTGCTGGGCAAAGGTCTCCCCCAAAGTCCTCCATCATTCCCTGTCTTTGGCGATCTCCCACCACTCCCTTTCAAATCCATCAAAATCGTCCCGCCAACGCCTTCGCGGCCATCCACGCCGTCTCTTTCCATTCTCGGGTACCCAAGGAGTGACGACTTCTCAGGTTGCATCCGGTTAACGTGGCCCGCCAAATCTCATTTGAGCCTGGCTGTTTCGCTCCCCACATCAGCAATACCAGTCATCGAACGCAGCATTGTATTGCGTACTCGGTTAATAGGTTTAAGGCCCAGAATGCTACGTTCCATCGCCCTCTGGCAGATCTTGAGTTTAGACTTCTGGAACTCGGTCAGTGACCATGTCTGTGCACCGTAGGTTAAGATTTTAAATTACATTACTTACATACATACATACAAAATTTCAACCAAAAAGCTGGAATTCCTGTACACTTTTCTGTTAGATGCGTAAGAAGCCTCATAGAGCCAAAAGCTCGACTAGGGAGTCTGGTATCCTGGAGCATCGACTGTACAATCTATTTTATTTAATTTTATTTCCAAGTATTTTTGACGTTAAAGGGAATTTTATTGTTGGGAAAGGGTGCACTCTACTTGCTTCCATTTGGAACTTGTAAGTGCACTACCGTGATTCAACCAATACAAAATTCTAGTTCCGTTAACTTTTCGCAAATCTTTGAAAGATTAGGCTATATAAACACGTCGTATGTTTATTCTCGGTACATATTATTCCTTTTCTGTCTTCCAAGTGTCAATTCCTTCCAATACGTACAAATATGTCAATTTATACTTCCTCTATTTTTCATTTACGTGTTGATAAAGGCTGCTTGCAGCGAAATTAAAATATTACTAATAGGTTCGACTTCACATTTTAGTTTTAAAGTAAATAAATGTATCGTACGCTTCTCGAATGAAACAAAATTCATGTAACTCGCCCAAATTTAAAACGCATACAATGTACCACGCTTCCCGTCCATATTTGGAAAAAAAAAAATTCCTTTGCAAACTTGGACCTAATACTACTACGCTAATTCCATATCGTCTATAGTTTCTCGATCAAAACATCCCATGTCTCAGGGTGACGGACACAGTGGCAGTACCTCTCCGTGTGGCATTGCCTCTCCGTGTGGCATTGCAACTGCTATGGACAGGCGTGTCGCTTACCACAAAGCACATGACGTGTTCATCCGGTCAATTGATATCATAAAAATAAATAAACGTCCTGAACCTTAAAATATGATGAATAGTTAGCACAATTATTAGAAACGTATAAGATGATTAAACAATATTTCAAACAATCAACGGCTAAAATAATTTGTCAAATCTTGTTGTCTTGGCTATATTTTTCACTTATTCTTTTTTCTCACTTTATTCTCATAAACTCAAAAAACTTTTTAAAATTTTCATTTGAAATCTAAAGACTGAGGTTTGTAAAGTCTATGCTGAATGCCAAAACGTTCTAAACCAAAAAAAGATAAATTAGTTTTACTTTTCTATTGGGCAGCTTAAATTTAATAAATGAAGTAATTTTTAATAATATTCTTGATAATTTTAAGAGGAAACGGGTGTGCAAATTCTAAAATTGACAATGAATTAAAGAACGCATGTGAATTTTTTCTTAAAAGGTATTTCATTAATATAAAGCACCTTGTTATTCTGTCGATGATCTACATATAGATTCAATATAGATTACTCTTTCTGTATAGTCCAGTGCTCATATAGAAAGCTGTTGGCTGTTATCAACAAAAACTGAACTATCGTGATGGTGGTATTTCACACGGCTATTTGCATTGGCTGTTGGGCTTAGAATAATAACGCATAGAATGATAGTTTCATATCAAACGAACTGTCACAAGTGAGGCAAAAATCAAATTCATGTAGGCTAGTTTTAGTAGTAGGTTAATTTTCGGTTTTAGTGAATATTTACATAAAAATACAAGTTGAAACGCGTTACTTCCTTGTGGAATGTGATGTTAGTATCTATTTTATGTTTGTCTGACGTATTTTTACACTCATTTACCGCACATTTCGTCGTTTTTAGCTAAAATTCTTGATCTGTTCGCGGTGCAAGTTGACATTGAGCACTGAAGGCCCGCCCGCTCGTGTAGGCCCTTTTGGCGCGCTTCAATTTGCCTCACTTAGCGTGTGCGGACTAGGTTTCTATGCGTTATTATTCTAAGCTATTGGGTATATTGTACTTGAAAAAATATTTGACGTTTAGACAAACACTAACAAATATGGCCGTCTACACGCAAGTAGGGTTGAAATCATTAATATGACCATAGTGTGGACGGTTTACGTGCGTATTTGCCTATTTGACTCCTTTAAAGTGCGTCGAAAAATCGACCAGCGTGCGGTAACGCGTATTTGGCGTTTGCTGTATTTGTCATGTAGACACGGTGATTGTTTGCCAAATGTGCAAATCGATGCCTTACTTTCTTAAACTCGTATCTCGTAGTGATTATTCAGGATATGACAAAACTTTCTATTTATTTTAAATATCTTATCAAGGCTGCTAAATTGGATGCATTACTTTAAGAATAGGTACAAGCCAGTGTGTGAATATGAAGGAAATGTGATGTGAAAACAGCCAGCAATATTTGTATATACAATCCATTTTTGCGTTTCAGTCACTTTGTGCTTTAAAATACGAGTTTGAGAAAGAAGGCGACGAAATACAAATAGCTATGTGAAGTGTCACCATGACATGCACACGCCACTTTTGCAGTCCAATTAGTGAGCTAAAAAGTTGTGAAGCCCACAGAAATCTAAATAAATTAAGATTTCTGTGCTGAAGCCCCACAGATGTGCGCCTGCCGCGCTGCAATCGCGCTTCTACAAGCATCAAAATTTGAAGGCACCCTAAACCTTTACTTGTTTATTTGTTATCTGTTACTACATTTTCCTAGATAACTATAAAAACTTGTACCGTCAGTGGGATCTGTTTAGACACAGATTCTAATTTATATTTGTGTAATTTGACTGAGTCGTAAAAAAAATAAGATGACGGTGAGCCAAGTTCAACAAAAAGGAAAATTTTTATTCACCATTACATCGAAATTTATGAAATATCTTTTAAGAAAGTAAACTCTAAACGTATTTAGTAAATAAACAGAAAAAAAACGAAGATACGAAATTAATCCACAAATATACATTTTGTATATTAACTTTGATTTTGCATGACTACAAAGCGCGCTCGTGTGTATTTCTACGTATACAATTTACTTGTTATTTCTTAATTCGGTACAGTTAACCAGAGAATCCACAACAGCCCCTATAGTTCAATGCTGGGCACATCCCCAAAATAAAAACTGTCATAACAGCCTAGCTTGACTTGCATGTACACTTTAGTCTAGGGTAATCTTCAGTTGAGAACCTTATGGTAAAGGTACCATGGTCTGGTTGACTTTACATTATTTTTTATTGTTAATTTTATCATTATCTCCACTTGCTAGATTAGACATTTTGCATATCGCGTTTAATTTTAAGGCTAAGTGCAATATTATTTTTTGTATTATTTGTAATTGCAATAGAACTTGGCGCCATTTTTTGTATCTCTCCTTTCTTTCTCACGTTGAGAATGAACGGGGTTAGCTTTGCAAATGAGTGTCCAGCCGCGGATAAAGAAACGTTAAATTTGAATGCTCAACCTGCACCACTGACAAGGAAGTCAAGAGTCTATACTTTTCTCCAGCATGTTCCGGTACCAAAATGGAATCCGTCAGCTTTTTTCCATGTGGGTTGTATGGGGAGCACACTGACTACTTCTGCTCGGTAGCGCCTAGTCCGTGATGCTATTGTACTGTGAAATTTGGAATGTATACATTTTTAGTGAACCAATTTCGATGTTCTTTTTTTTGTTGGAAAGAGGGTACCTCAGTATTGGTCCCATTTAAAATTTAATAAAATATTCCACTTCTGAGAGTAACAAACTAGGGAATGAATCCGACTTCGCGCACTTTCCGGAAAATGATCTCAACATAACTTGATAAATAGGTGTAATTCCATAAACTTTTGAAGTCGGTTTTTTTGTGCAAAATTCAAACCTCGTGGGCCTACTTCTTGGGGGTCGATTCAGAACCTTACAATAACTCAGTTGTCGACCGATTCGATTTGATATCGTACGATTTCTTTTCATTTTTATTCACTCCACCCGAATTGAACGTCAAACTGTCGTATTCGAACCCGAACCGAAGTGACGTCACTCCCGTACGATTATTCGAACTTCTCGACCAGCACAGGCTACAAATGTTATTCACTGTTATCGAATGAAAGTTACCGAACGTCCTATTGTTTACAAAGCAAGAATTAATGTGGAAATCGCTTATTATTTTAAATAAAGTCTGGATTTTGTTAGTTTTTTTTAATGTATGTAATTAACGCAATATCAATGCATTCCTGTGTTTTAGGCCTTTAAAGTGTTAAAAATGAAAAATTAAAAGGATTTTAATTTTTCTTATAATCTATTTCATAGACTATTTCCGTAAACACTGTAGGATAACGATATCGTATCCGAATCGAACGTTTAACTGAATAACTCGGAAATCGCCCTTCGATTCGAGAACGATATTCAATTGATTCGATTAAAATATCGATGAGTACGGAATCGAGGGCCAGTATATATTTTATTCCGCACGCGTATCGACTGTCTATATACATTTATATTGTCATGTGATGCATACTTGCGAAGTGGATGTGTTTGGCGACCAGCATGGTCATTAAACGTTAATGTATCTTTATAAACGGTTTGACACGTCGATGGTTCCCAGTTCTATTATCTTTCAACATATTGGAAAAGTCTTGCCAGATTTTTTATTTTATTTTATATATACATATATGTATTGTTTCAATTAGAAAAAATCAGCCAGCCTTTTCAGACTGGCTGTATTAGGGCCAAGTATCCAATGAAATTTGGACTAAAGAGATCTCAAATTTATTTAAATAAATGCTGACCAGTTACACACCCTTCGGCCATCTTAAAGAACTGTTCTTTTGGTGATACATGACCTGCATTGAGAGAATTCAAAATGATTTTTAAATTGATCAAAAACTGTAACTAAGTTTCATCGTATTGTTATTTATGTTCACCCTTAAAATGCGCCATTGAGGTTAGGAAGTCAATAAAAAAATATATAGTCGTCATGAATCCCTTCCTTCCGATCGATTTATATAAAAAAAACACGGCAAGCAAAATACTAATCAATAGTTAAAAGTCTGATTTAAAACTACATAGTGGAGTACACAGAAACTATGTCTAATAAATCACTGCATGCTATTTTTTAAATACTCGACATTGTCTGTATTTAATTTAATAAAAATTATTTCTTTGCATATCTTTTGAAATCAGATATTGAAATGCATATAGATTCATACTTATGTATGTTTCATACTTATGTATGTACACACGCCAGCACATCAAGCTACACATGGACGTATTTTGTTCCGTTGCAATAGACGCGATTTTCGAACAAAAATGATGTGCCGTTGTCCGTACTTTAAAATTAAAATCGATGCTGAAATAAAGTATATTTGTGACTTGTTGTTTTAAAAAAATAAAGTTAACACTTTTGTAAGCATAATCCAATTTTGTATTTAATTCGACAGAGAAAGAAAAAGAAAGAGATAATGTTGGGTCGTGTCATAATGTTTTCAGAAATGCACGGGTCCAATTTCCGACCTGAGAGTTCTTTATAATGCCAAAGCTATCGTTACTCTGGTACTCATCGTACAGATGTTTCGGAAATTTTAGACCTGTAGGGTTAGCACCACAGGCTGCGGCTAGAGCGAGAGCAACATAAAGGGCGAGATATTCTATTCTCTCGCTGTATGTCGCTCTCGCGCATGTCGCGCCCTATCGTGCTTGCCCTATTGATAATGGTCTGAACTTTGAGATCTGGCAGTCGGTGTGATATACTGATATAGTCATTCATTATTATTTATGGTAGTCAAATAATATTTATGAAGTCGAAAATTTATAACAGGACATTTCTGCGATACTGCTAATGCAACTATAGTTAACGTATTCATAAGTACATCTTTTATACCATTAAACAATACACGGTGAAATCGAAATATCATGTTTTACATACACCTCTTTTTGTAATAAGCTAATGAGTACGACAGTGATATTGGCTGCTGTCAAAATGATGGTATCTTAGCTAAATCACCATTTCCTAAACTAACCTAAACGTTAAGCACACAGTGAGTTCAGGACTGTCCAAAATTAAAAATAAAACTGTAATTAATGCTTTTACATCGCGTAACTAGTACATCGCACCTCCGTTGAAACAGTGTCTTAACTTGCATTTGCAAAAAATTACAGAAAGCGAATTAAAAGTTACATTTGAAGAGCTCTTAATATTATACTATAATAAACATTGCGCTCTTTATGGAAAAACGAAGGAATGCGTGATGTGTCTCTGTTTTTGTGTATAAATTTCATTATGCCATTTTTACACTTTTTGTAGTTAAGTCTAAGTTAAAGTTAAGGTAAGTTTCACTGTGTAGGTGCGATATATTATTTAAGTATTGATATTCATTCTGAATTATCACACAGGTATCTTGACAAGCGGCGATTGGCAGCTTAAGTTTTGTACACGCTTCTATAATAAGATTCCAGTTTGATATTCAAAATATATCATTTAGATTGTTGAAATTTTCACCATTTCAACTTGGCTTATTTATTTACATACTAACCTTTTTCTTTCAAAATGGCGTACAGTAGCCGTGAAATTCCTTTAATCTTGAAATGTTGACTGTGTAAGATTGTTATATAATCATAACAACGTGTTTCGTTCTTGTCTGCAATACACAGTGTTTCTATTGTATTGTTATTAAAATTTCTGTTTCACCGTGTATATATTTAATAGTGTAGTGTATTTTCTAAGATATACATATATATATTTACTTCATGATTATAAGACATGATATAATGTTATTAACGTGTTTTTGTCCATGACTGATATTGTCAAAAAACAAAATAACTCCCTTTTTTCTATTTGAGTAATTTTTCTTTCGTTTTTTTTTCGTAGATAATAAATAAGAAGATGCAATTACAAAATATACATGTTGCATTTTTAAATGTAAACAACATTTGATTTTCAATAAAGTATTTATCTCGTTATGTAAGTGTACTATACATATCGCTCATGCCCACCTCTCCGGGTAGGCTAAGACCACAGAACTCTTATTTATGGCTATACCTAGTTTTTTGAAAATATCAATCACTTAAAAAAATATTAAAAATTATTATAAAGTCTTGGAAAGTAAGAAAATGAGCACAAATAAAAAAAACTCACGTTTCTATTCTATAACTGTGACGTCATTTTGATATAATCGTTTTTGTATCTGTACTCTAAAGTATACGTTAGGCATGTATATTATAATATGAATAATCGAACTGTTTTTGTATCTATGTATAGAAATAGTCTTTTAAGAGTGGTCTTGCTTTATTTTAAAAATCATATTCTAGGTTTTTAAACCTATGTGGTCGAGTGGCTTGTACGCCGGTTTTCATGGTGTCGCCATCGCTGAGGCCCCGGGTTCGATCCGCGACCGGGTCAATGTAGAAAAAAAACTGACTTTTCTGCACAAACTATATAGTTTGTGCTACCGTCGTTGTTTTCGATTTCCATAACACAAATGCTTTAGTTGTTTTGGGATCAGAGCAACGTATGTGTTGTTGCCTAATATAATTATTGACCATCACGGTGGCTCAAGGGCTTGCGCTGTGGCCGTTAGATGGCGAAGTCCCGGGTTCCATTCCCAGTAGGAACGATTTGGGAAATGGACTTTTCTATATTGAGTTTGTGTGAACTGGGTCACGAGCGCCTCGGACTTAATTTCATTGTTCTCGTACTCATAATATAGGAAATCTAGTTTGAGAATAGGTAATTAATTAGTGCAGTTGTTTGGCACATTATTATTAAAATCCATCCAAGAGTATATACCCAGAAATAGAGGCGAAATAAGGGCCTTCCATCAGGCGAATGGGCCTTATATCACTTTTAAATATCAACTCTCATTTGCGCTGGAATCACAAATTAGAAAGCTGAAATGTACAGCGCCAACTACTGACCTGTGTGTACGTCTCCGTATATTCCAAAAATATTCGGCAAAACATCTAACTACAAAAAAAACCGAATCACATTTCAAGGGTAATTAAATATGTAATGTTTCAATTTTTGTCCATTATAGCAAAGCTCAAGTTAAGATGGTCGATTTGAAGCGAAACTATTGACGACTCCATCAATTGTTTCGAATTCGGGCTGGCCAATCGGAGCGCAGTTGTCATCGCAATGATTTGGCAGAATACTTTTTAAATAAATTGAATGACATTCCGTCTCTATTTCTGGTTATATACTCGATGTTAGAATCATACTAACTTTAAATTATGTTTTATATAATGTCACATATTTTTTAATTGACAGTGTTTAACTTTTTTCTGTCAAAATTGTAACTTAAATCTACGATATGTCACACTGTTCTCCTTCACTATAATTCTAAGTTAACTTTGCCCATTGTAATTTAAAGGAGTCACTACATTTATTGTGCCATCCGTTAACTAAGGCGCGGGTATGTGACAAAATATTTTTTTTAGATAATATTAAAAAAACCGTAGACCAGCTTTAGAATACTGAAATTTTATTAAGTTTAATGTTATTTTAGCTGTGCGTAAGTTCCAATATGTCGGACACGCTAACTAACTTTAACTGTTTTTAAATAATGAATGTTGAGCTCTATTGTATGCTTTTTAAAGCAGATATTCAACCACTTGTCACATAGCCGCGTTTTAGTTAGTAGACGGCAGTACTAACGCATAATCGGTTTGAGCTGGTCAGAAAAACTTTTATGGCGAACGACGTTTCGCATTTCGTTTCCGTCGACACGTAACGCATCACGTAATTTTCACCCGTATTTCACGGGTG